>NC_062193.1:2032298-2119798 GCF_912470025.1 Vespa velutina | reverse complement strand
GGAAATCTTTCAATGTTGCAACCCTTCTTCTTCAAGATCGACGACGTGAAAAGAAATGAACTCCCTTCGTGGTCACTAGAATGCGTTGTTCTCTCACCACTTTTGTTCTAGATTCCCAAGGACAACGCATTTTCTCTCCTTTAAAGCACCACCGTAATCGCTTTTTCGTGTTATCCTACGTCTCACTCGATTCGAATCCGAAACTTGCCGCGTACTCAACTCTCTTTTCTTTCTACTATCTTTCTCTGTGTCTCCATCTTTCTTCTATCCTTCTCTCTTTCTGTCTTTTTCGTTCTCTTCTTCTCTTGGTTTCTCAATATCTAGAAAAGTATATATATATATATATATATATATATTTTACTACACTTTCTGTTTATCATTAAGAGATTTGCTTTATAATTAAACTGAACTGCTGTTTGTAACTTGATCCTTCAAATTCTATTTGATATTTAACTTTATTATAATTTGTGTAATTTCTGAAATATTTCTATCTCTCTTTCTCTTTGCCTCTTTATCTTTCATTCTATAAACAATCGGGCTTCTTCATTAAACATAAAAACATCTCCTTAGCGTTTGATGCCACCTACGAGAAGATACGGATTTCGCGACAAGTTAGAGAAAAGCTCGTAAATTATTGTTAGCATAAATCATGAGCTCGCATTCGCCTATGACAGTAGAGGGACGACGTAAACCACAAGAACCGCGGCCGCGACAACGCAGTCAGGAGTTTCAAAAGTTAACTCCAACGACCGACCATGTCTCCATACGTTATCGGAGTTATTGTTCTTCCGCTTGGAATACATTATCATCTAACGTCGTCGTTTTACAGCCCTCGACACATTTCTTTCTATATATCTTCCTGTCCCTCTATCTTTCTCTGTCTATTTTTTCTCTCATCTTCATACAGATGATTATTTTTCCACGCACGTTGGAAAACGCAATAATTCCTTCGGCGGGACGATTATTTTCTTGAATTTTTTTCTTGTGAAATTTTACCACGTTTCGTTTGGTTTGACGATCGAAAATTTGAGGCGGGTGTCAGAATCCTGTTTTCACGTCGTTAGAGATTTTTTTTATCTAACTTTCTCTTTCTCTCTCTCTCTCTTTCTCTCTCCCTCTCTTTCTCTCTCCTTTCTCTGTTTCATTCTTTCTTTCTTTCTTCCTTTTTCTTTCTTTTTTGCCCTGTTTGCTATTCAACGCGCTCAAGCGTGGAATTTAATTGATAATCCATAAATCTTCTCAATTACACGAACAATCATGCTTGAATGAGATTTGATGAAGCGTTAAGATAGTCGAATTGAAATTTGTCTATTTCTGTTTACACAATTACAGTTATGTTAAGATCTCATGAGACAATGTCACTGTGAATGTCACGTGTAGGGTGAAATTTCGTATTAGTCTGTCAATAATGTTAATAAACTACACAAACATATATATATATATATATATTTACTACGTAACCATTTGGTAACGAACTTAATGCTATTTCCATAGATCGAAATTGCTAATCAAAGACACGTGTATATTAAGCTTTAGAGTCGAGCGATCACAAAAGCATCAATGTAGCATTGCAAGGGATCGATCATGATGAAACCGTTATCTTGGTTACAAAGTTGTCTCTTTGTAAGATGATTTTCCATGAAGGGATTTCCGATTATTAGATGAGCCGGTTAACAAAAGGATAAGCAGAATTTTGCACTTTACGCGTCACTACGGGATGTCATCAATCAGAAGGTTAAAAGAAAGGCGGCACAGAGGCGGTTGTTCGATAATTACTACGCAGCGATTACGAAGACGATTCGCCAGCTCGAATATCGAGGAAAGTTCGTAAACTTGTCGATGATTAATAGCCGGAGTTTATTAAACGCGACGTGTTACGATATTACATGTTCGGGAACTCTCTCTCTCTTCCCTCTCTCTCTTTCTCTCTCTCTCTCTTGCTCTCTCTCTCTCTCTTTCTCTCTCTCGCATGCTCATGTAAAACTCAGAACGATCGATACAATGGCGAATACGCAGGTCGATTATAATAATCGACGAATTTGCATTCGATCGTTATTCTCGATATATCTCGACGAGATATTGTTGCATACATAGGTGTGTACGTAGCAACGAAACGAGGTAAGATCTTCGTGATGCGATCACACGACGTGTGTGTATGCTCATATATGTATGTGTGCAAACCGAAGAGAGGAAATTTAATAGGTCTACGTGGGCGTTTAATGATACCTCGTATGACGAGGCCACGTAATAGGTAGATATAGTTTTTATCAAGAGGAACGGATCGTTTCACCGAAATTCGCGAATTTCGTGACGGTTAAGATTGTGGGCGTAATCGTCCTCTTAAATGTAAAAAAGAGAAAAGGAAAGATAAAAGAACTCTTCTTTCTCATAACGCTTTCGAAGTCATTCGAAAATAAGTTTTTCTTAAGTACAACTCGAACGGCAAAAAGAAAGGAAAAAAAGAAGAGAAAGAGGAGAGGAACGTTTTCTCGCATTTCGAGAAACTAATTAATCGAGACTTTAATATTCATAGAAGCATTCGCGTAAATGCTGTGCTTTAAAAACAATTTAATTAAGTTCCCCCACTTCCCCCTCTATTCTTCTTCTATTTCTTCTTATTCCTTCTTCTTTCTCCCCTTCTTGTTCCTCTATTTACGACTTTCCAGCCTTCGTCTCGCTCGCTTACTTCTTTAACCGCGTTCGTCTCTATTCCTTTTCCTCCATTCCTCCTCTACCTCTTATTCACTTTTTCTTTTGTTACGTATTTGTCCGAAACTTACCCTTGCCAAGTCGTCTATTGTAACAGGTGTAATTTAAGTTAATTCCCTGTACGATAGCATCGCGAAAGAAAGGGTTTTAATCAGGTGCCGTCGACCGCATCAAAGTATTACAACATATTTTATACTATTTTTAGTTCAAGAAAAAATTTTTCAATCTTTTCTATTTTATTGGCCATTTAACTATCACTTTCTATTTTTCTTTCTTTTATCTTGAAAATATGCGAGAGAAACGTTTAACGTTTCTTTTGTTGACCTAAATTTTATCATTAATTGCCGTTTCATTATCTAAGCTCGTTTTCCATGAACGTCATGACGTTTCTCTCTCTTGCTCTCTCTTCTCTCCTATTGCAGTAACGACGAAAGGAGTACGTACAGCGATGACAGGGACAACGAGAGGAGCGAACGAACGAACGACCAACCAAGCGGCTTTGTAATTTTCCTTGCGTGCACGAGCTACGCGATATTTCTCTCCAAAGGAAACCATTTTCCCTTGAAATTGCGTATCATCGTTGTCATGAACGTGAGGATATCTCGGGGTCGTTTAATGCGACTACGTTCTCTCTTTATTTATGTATAATATACATATATATATATATATATATATATATATATATATATATATACTTTTCAACCAGTAAGATCGAAAATTTCATTTGGATAATCTGTTAATTACATTTTTATACGTTCCTTCTATTAAGATTTCTTTCGTTTATAAATCGCTAACAAGTTTTTCTATATTTTTTTCTTTTATTTTCTTTTCTAACGAAATGAAAAATAAAGGAAATTACGAAAAGTTCCATAACGACTTTTACTGAGTCTCGTCTTGCAATAACTTCTCGAGGATTCTCGTGGACGAAAAAGGAATAATTATGCGAAATGTTGGGGAGTACGTGTGAAACACGTATCAACTTTTTTGCTAAAAGTTAACATACACATGTATAACTATTATACTTATGTATTCACTTACCTACGTTCCACGACTTGCAGTGAGTGATTTCGTTAAAAGAGAAGACCGGTGTTGTTGGTAAAACGAAGAAAATTCGAGTTCTAATGTTTCAAACCCTCTTCAAGAATTCTCGTAAGATAAGAAAAGCGCTTTATAAGTAGGAGTAGAATACATATGATCATAATGTATACGCATTCATCACATTAATCCGTTTATCTTGCAGCAAACACATGGTCCTCTCTCTCTCTCTCTCTCTCTCTCTCTCTCTCTCTCTCTCTCTCTCCCCCATTCTATCTTCAGAGTCCTCTACCGTGTGTCGTCTCGAATAATGGAACGCACCATGTGTTTTCATAAACTAAACGAATAGTCACATTCGAATGTTATACGGTATACCAATCTTAATATGCGAGACATAATGGATGACTTCTATTTAAATTATTTCTATTTAATGCATTTTATCATACGATGGAATTAAAAACTATCAGAGAGATTTATTTTTTTTTTTTTTTCATTACATAATATAGATTTTACGAAGAGACAGGATGAAATCGAGGTTATATTCTTTTCTATTCATTGCGATAAAAGGGAAAAAAAGAAATCGACAAGGAAGGATGGCTTTCCAACATTCATCTCCATCTGTCGTTTACGTTCTCCTACGTTTCAGCTTCGTTCTCTAGCAATATATTCCTCGTCACGCTTTTATCACCTATATAGATCAAGTCCTCAAGATTTTCTATCGAAGAGAAGCTGTGAGGTGTAAAGCACCCTCTCCGTTCGTAGCACTCGCCGCTACGTTCCAAGTAAGATCGACGTCGATCCTTTCGTATTTTATTCGAACTTAGGAAATCAGGATTTTAAAAATTTACGAGAAATTGAAAATTAATGATTTTTAAAAATAGAAATTTATTTTTATTGCTTAATTATTCATTTGGAGAACATTGTAATAATCGATTAGAAATAATTTTAATTAGGTAAATAATAGATACGTTTAAAGAAATATTTGAGTAATCGAAACTCTTTAGAGTCGGCTTGTATCTTGATTATCAAACATCAAATATATAAACACCGATGACTTCGATGTTTATTTGGGCAGTCTTGCTCTGATCGTCGTGCGTGAAGGATTTCCAAGTGTAAACATAACATTCTTCTACAATAGAAATAGAACTTGAGTTTCCTGGGTAATTTTATTATTAACATTATTATTTAATGTTTATTACTATTATTTTGTTAAGAGTTTTTTTTTTACAATGTTACTAATTATTAGTACCATTATTATTGCATTACAAGTAATATGTAGACCGAACTACGAATTTTCTTTTTGTTTACAAGATGACGTTAAATACAAACGATATATAGAAAAATAAGTATGTAGTAGTTTGATATGGCTTTTTCTCTCGTCAAAAATACAAATATTAATTCGTAATGAAATGCTTAATTCCATCATTATCATTATTATTATTATCTTTTTCATTATTATTATTATTATTGTTGTTATTATTATTATTATTACTATTATTGATTAGTATATATATTGATTATATACATGAAATTCAAACAATGATTCACTTATGATGTGTATAAAATTGCAATAGCTAAATATAGATACCTCAAATAGTACATTTTTGTTAATCACAATTAGTGATACATAAAAGGAAAAAAAAATTTTTTTAATTCATAAACAATTGAAATATATACCGATTTACTTAAATATACTATAATGTCCTAATATTTTTGTTACTCGATATATATATATATATATATATATATATATATATATATAAATAATATCCACATATATATATTTGTGTGTGTGTGTATATATATACACAGCTTTTTTCTCTCGTCAAAAATACAAATACTAATTTTTAATGAACTGATTGATTCCATTATTATCATTATTATCATTATCATTTTTATTATTATTATTATTAATAATAATAATTAGTATATATAGTATATATATTAATATACATGGTATATATATATTATATATATATATTTATATATTTATATATATATATATTTATATATATATATTTATCATATATATATATTTATATATATATATTTATTATATATATATTTATTATATATATATATTTACTATGTTTCTTTTCGGTTATATCTACATACATAATTACATACGTATATCGACAAGATCGAAATATTTTATTGATCTCGCTTCTCGCATTAACGAGTTGCTGACGTTAACTCGTACGAACTTTGTGGAATCCACGTCGGTCTGCATACGTTCTCTAGCTAGGTTCTCTAGTCGAAGCGAATATGTTACCCTTGTGCTCTCCCGGTTACTGCTTATATACGTTAATATAAAGCGAAGTACGCGTTGGCTCGTTATTTAATGCCGACTCATGGGAGACGCGACTTCACAGATGAACGCACCGACCGCATAAGCTCGAGACTGCTTCTCTTGGCCGCAGTATCCTGCTGCGGAGGTACCTATATGTTTACTTTCTATACGGAACATATATGATCTGAGCATCGATCTTTGAATACTTTAATACATACTACCTCTCATCGAAATGGAATTGAAGATTATTCGAACATATGTATATTTTATGTCATATATTTGCTATGTGTACTTATATACAATAATTGGATATATAAAAATAGCAAACATTCTAGTATAATTTCTTTTTAAGTCAAATACACGTAACACCATAAATAGTTAAATAAGATCGAACACTATATTAACAATATCTATATTATAAATATTTTTTTCTTTTAATTTATATATTATTTAATATATATTATAATATATATTAAATATGTTATAATACATTATAATACATATGATATAATATATTTTAATACAGTTAGAATAACAATTGTCAAACTCGTTCTCTCAAAATGACGAATTGAAACGGATGAAATTGACAAGGGATTTCGCGTAAATTCAATTTGTGATAGAATGAGGCGTGAATGAATAAAGCGTTATGTATAAATCGAATAAAATGGATAGTAATCGAGCTTCCTTTTTAAAAATTTAGATCTAATTAAAATATAATTAGCAGTGTTCGTGAGATATTGGATCTAACGTATTCCATTCCTTGTTACGTATCATTCAGATGATAAAAGAAGATACTTCGACGATGCGAGGAGTGGAAAAATCAGTGCGACTTTGTTCGAGTAAAAAGAATCTCTTCAAAGTTATTATAATACAGAAATAGAAAGGAAAGAGAGAAAAAGAGAATGGATTACGTCAAAAAGGGAATTTCAAAGAGCGAGCTTTGATCAGGTCTAGATTTCAAGCCTTTCTACATAACTTTGAGAATTTAGTTAGTCCTCTTAGAACTTCGACTTTAGACAAAAAGTAATCATCACTTAAAAGGCATACAGCATGGAAAGGATTATTATTCCTTTTTTTTTTTTTTCTTAATTTGTTTTTATACGGGGGAACAAAGAAGAAAAGAGAGAGAGAGAGAGAGAGAGAGAGAGAGAGAGAGAGAGAGAAAGAGAGAAAGAGAGATACTCGATAAATCGATAAATAAATAACAAAGTTTTGACAATTTTCCGAGCATATTATTGGGTGTCGAAATACTATGCGAAATATCATGAACTCGTCCATGTTATTGTCAAGTCGTTGAAAATAACGAGGGGATACCCGTACACCCGGTCGTGATCGACGTTTCAAAACGATCGACGTTCCGATCTTTTGATTTAATTGACGATTCCATTGTTTCCGAATCGAACGTCGACTCATATCGGCTGCGCATCAACATGGTACATAAATTCGCTCGACTTGATTTTCGTAAATCTGGCTTTGAACGCGAAAATTTTTCTTTCTTTCTCTCTCTTTCCCTCTCCCTCTCTTTCCTTCTTTCCCTCTCTGCTTCTCTCTCTCTCTCTCTCTCTCTCTCTCTCTCTCTCTCTCTCTCTCTCTCTGTTACTTTTTTTTTCATAATTTTATAACGTTGTAGGATTATCAATTCCCATATTGTTATTTTAATTAAGCTGAACTATTTAAATTGTAAGCAAGAAGTAAATTCAATTGGATCAGTTTTATATAAACGCGTTTTTTTTATAATATTTCGCGGTTAATATGATTTTATATGATTTGAAAGTGATGAAAGATATCGAAAGTACAAAGCGAATGTCGTACTTGAAATTCAATGTTTATGTTATATATATATGTACATATCAATTTTGTTCGTGTACATATATTTTGTATTAATTGTATATATCTAGGTGTTTATATCGATAGCTATTAATAGTCGGATGTAAAAAGGGAAAAATCTATTGAATATTTTATTATACATAGATATGCATCTACGAAATAGATATGCATCTACGAAATATCATAATAATTCATCATATCATCTTTTCCAATCAATCTACAGGTTACGAAGATATCATTCTTGAAATATTATCATTTGGAATTTATTGTATGCCGAATATTCTTACATCTGTGAGTAGTAATGATAAAAAAAAACAGATTGTTTATTCGCCGATCAATTGAGTCCAAGTATACGTACCAAGAATTTGATACGTATATATTTATCAGGAAAAATAAAATCAATAAAATGGAATTGTTCGATAGTTGAAATATTGTATAATAGCGAGGATTTAAGAAAAATTCATGGCAGATAAAAAAAGCATTTATTAATAGCTCGATAAACGATATTATCTATAAATTTTACGAATAAAAGTTTTCCATAAATAAAATATCGATATTATTGACGAGATAATCGTTTTTTCGTTGATTTGAGTCATTATTGAAAATCTTCCATCCCTCCTCGCCACAAAGTAAATACGATTTAGCGTCAGATTTCATGATCGTTATACTTCAGAAACAACAATCGAATTTCCAATTTGATCTGCGAATAGAGAAGGACTCGTCGCAGCTTGTAAAGAGGCAAAAGGAATCATGACTTCCCATTGGGAAACACGATTTCATTTGGAATCAATAAAATCTCAAAGCTTTTTAAAGGATAAAACTGGATCGACGAACGTAGTGTGGTTGAGGTTCCTTTCGTTTATCAGATGGCTCGTTTATTCTCGTGACATACTTATAGCGAACTTGGCAAAAGTGTGACGCTTTGTAATCGTTTCAGGAACTTCGACAGTATCTTGGTGATGCGGAACGTCCGCGCGCCCTATTTTTCGCACCGGTGAGTCCTCCGTATCGCACAGTATCGCTTTTTAAATGGACTTTATGACCGGCGAACAACGGAACGATAAAGCGCATTGGTGCATCCCTTTTTTACCCTCTTCGTTTAGTATCATTCCCCCACCATCACCTTCCCTTCTACCTGTTCACTCTACTCTACAAGCGGTTTTAATCAATTTATAAACCGCGTAAGCCGTCGGTTTCGTCGGTGTCGTTGGAAATTTAAAACTGCGGTTGTTCCTTCTCGAACGCTATACTTTTTTTGAAGTAACAATTGTCTTGTTAATTCATTGATTAATTAATTAATTAATTAATTAATTAATTAATTAATTAATTAATTATTTATTCGTTCTTTTCTTTTCTTTTCTTTTCTTTTCTTTTCTTTTCTTTTCTTATCTTTTCTTTTCTTTTCTTTTCTTTTCTTTCTGTTGCATAAATTTTTTCGAACGATTCGATCAACTTTTTTGTCTTGTCATACAAATGTTGCATTTATTGCCACAATAAAAGAGAAACAATGTAAGTGGTAATATTGTTTCAGAAAAAATAAAAAAGAATACCGAGGTTAACCTTGTTACACGTTCAGTCCAGTTCAATTAAGTTTGTTAACGAGCGGAACTAGACGTATTTTATGGAAAAATGTAATTATCCGGAATATCGTGCGCTTTAACGAAATTATATTCTTTATGTGTTGTGTCCTTCGACAAATTTTTCCTATAGTGTTTGGTCCGTTCCAAAGGGTAAGAGGGGAGAGAGAAAGAGATCTCCTGTTTACAGCGTGATTTTAAGTTTAAAGGAAAGAAAATAGAAAAAGGTTAGGAGAAAACGATTACTGCGCCTATGTTTATTTTTATTTATTTTTTATTTTATTATTTTATTTTTTTTTTTTTTTTTTTTTTTTAGAGTCGAGGGTTAGACGTCTGCTCCATTAATTTTATTATCCGGATTTTCTCCATTCGGTCCGGCTGAGATAAAAAAGTCGTTCCGACCTGGTACCCAACGAAAGATTTCATTGGTGTTCCTAACCGAGGATGTCATATATGTATATACTGAGTATTTCAGAATTGTATAATAAAATTTGACAGATTAATTGGGCTCGTAAAAAAGAAAAACAGAAATGTCCTCATAAATATGATATGAGTTTTATCAATGTTTCGAAAATTTATCTTTTTCTTTTTTTTATATATACCTATGTATAATTTATTATTTAAATGTGTGTGTGTGTGTGTGTATTTATATATATATATATATATATATATATATATATATATATATATATATATATAATGAGCGATATTTAAAAAACGTAATATAACAATACCAAATAGCTGATTTAAAAGCAAATATTTCTTGTTCGAATTAATTTTATCTGTATTATTAATAATACCGCAGCTCACTGCGAGTAAGCATAATGTTTCGAATTAATCGATTTGACTAAATTATTAATTAATTATCAGACAACTAATTACCGGACTTATAGAAATCCTTTTAGTTTTTTTGTTTACGAATATTATTAATATATTATATTACGAAACTTTTTGTGAAGTTCACTTTTACACATGAAAATATCCTTTCCTCGTAAGCTTTCAACGTAATCGCGAAATAAAAGCAACGCAATAATCCCACGCATATTCGTCGTTTCAATCGCGAACTTTTAAAACCGTGTATACTGTAAATGGAATTTTTGTAAAATCTCGACAAACGCACGGTTCTTACTGTCGTATACGTTGAGTACTCTTAACCAGTACGCAAAGTTTCACCATTATGAAATAGGATAAACCATTTTATTCGCGGAAGTGCAATTACGAAAGTGTGTGCGCGTCGTAATGCGAATTTCAGAGACTAACTCGTTTCTAATCAAGAAGGGGTTGCCGTAATACGAGATTAGTACTTTCTTTTTAACTGTACTTAAAAAAGGAAAAAAAAAAAGAAAAAAAGCAATGAAAAAATGTAATAATATTCTGTACATGAAGGATAATCAGAGTTTGAGAATTTTCAGGATCGAGGAATTTATTGAATATTTTTAAATCATATATGATTATCGTTTATTTATAAAGTATATAAATGAATACCTACAAAGACATGTATTTCACTTAGCATGTGTAAAAATACACATAAATATATATAATATCTATATATATTACACTATATGCCTAATATGTCTATACTGGCATACTAGTTCGTGTCGACATTAAGCAAAATCTTTCGGACAATGAGAAAACACTTTGTAGCCGCATTACTTAACCATAATAGTGTCGGAAAAAAAGTTTGAGTACTTGGTCCGTTGGTGGACGACAACGATGACAACGACGGCGACGACGACGACGACGACGACGACGACGAGGACGACGACGACGACGACGACGACGACGACGACGATGACGACGACGACGACGACGACGACGGGAAGAGATGATATGAAGGAGGAAATGGCCAAAGTTGTGTACACCGCTACCCTGGGTGACGGCAACGACAGACTTTTCTAAACTTGGCAACGATTCCGGATTTTGGTTGTTCCATAGCAAAAGGCGAATAGGAATGGGTAACCTCATATGTGGAGGACATAGAGCAACCATCCTCACTACCATCACCAACACTAACATTACTACCTTTCTCGCGTTTATAAACGGGTCAGGACTTGCTTTTCGTTGCGGAGGAATCCGAGAAAATCTCGTCGCGAATCGTTGCCCTTTATCGTCGGAATTTCCCGTTCCTTTTTATTACTACTACTACTATTACTATTACTACTACTACTATTACCTATTTGATAATCCATGCTATTATTCTTCAAAATTATTCCATTTAATTATTCCGATTCCCCATTGTACGTGTCTGTATGTGTATATGTATGTATGTATGTGTGTTTACGTAACGTTTTTGGTTATCAGTTTACATCAGTCTTCTCGACATAGTAACATCGATCCGAACGACGTCACTTTAATCCTCTCGTAAGCTTCCGTTTCGAGTGCCCTTTGAACTTGGATTAACTTACGAGCGAAGTAACTCAGAGCCATCGTCATCTGTAAAATCCGTCCACGCTTTTATATCCAAACAAAATGACTTTTAAAGAATCTTCTTTATCTTATCGAGAAAATTTTCTTTCTATCTTTTTTTATTATTCTTTATATTCTTCTTCAATACTTTCATCTAACATTTTCTTAAGTATATCTAATACTTGTTTTTTATTTGTATCCACCGATGTAGCAAACAGGTTTAAAATATCTATCCTTATGCGAATTAAGATTCCAGTAATGAAGTTGAATTTTAATATATTTGTTTATGAATAAGATATGTCAGAATATCTCTTTCGTACATATAACGTTTATCTTGATTAAGAGGAAATCGAGCTCATAAAGTCGTAGCAGCTGAACAAACGCTCGAATTTATCGTTCTACTTTCGTTTTCTCTTCTCTTTCTCTTTTTATCTATATCTATTCTTAACAATATTCTGACGACTTTGCTCAAGTAAATGTGAACAAGAATAGCAAATTTGTAGATTAAAGACAAAAATCGATTGATGTTTTGAAACTTCGGAGAATATCGACTATATAGCACAAACTTTTTCGAACGTATGATGAATTCTATGCACTTTGTACACTTTGAAAGGTAATTAATGAAGTACATTTTATGAATAGGAATCGAGGAAGAGTCGTAATTTTTATTTTATCGTTAATAAGCTTTACAAGTATCGGAGAATATTTTCCTCGCTTAATTCATTTTTATAATAACTCTTACAATAATTCGATTAACATCAAATAATAAAATAACATGGGAAGAATGATACTCATTAAATATAATCGGATTATTAGTCTTTTATCGTCGATAATTTTAAATTGTTTTTATTGAAAATGCATAGACTTATTTGTTCATTGTTTTGTCGATAGTTGTGTATCGGGAAATTTGAAATAATTTTTTGAATAATTTTTATTCACCTATAATAATTTATTTTACCTGCCTGTACGAAGTTCAAATAAATTTATGTTTAATGAAATATTTTTACAACAGCATGTATGAAATATAAAGATGTAATTAGATGATTCAAATCTATTACTTTGCGAATGAGTCAGCTCATTATCAAAGTTTCATACTCGTGAAAACTCGTCGAATTCTTTTTCTCATCGGTTATGTGCCAACTATTGAACAATTTTATTTAGTCTTCAGCAGTGCTCCGTAGAAATACTTCCTAACTTGCTCTTTTTTGTTCAAGAAATAGAAAACGAATCGAGATATCGAACGGTTCAAGACTAATTGACTGGTCATTTAAAAGTATTCTCGATTCATTCGTAAGCAATTAAACGATAAGAACTACGATTTCGTTGAATACGAATGATATTATTTCTACTTGAAGAAATTGCAATGAAAATATTCGAAAGATTATCGAAGATTTAAAGACATGGTGAAATTAGAAGGAATAGTAATGTATAGAATATTTTTTTATATTTATTAAACATTAACTTTTCTTTTATTTTCTTCTTGTGTCTTTTTTTACATTCATTATTGTATGCTTATATAATTTATGAGCACTTGTCATGTATCATGTTATATTCGTTCTGTACAGAATTTAATATTTGTAAAAAAATCTAAAGTAGTTCGTCTTAATCCAGAGTAGGTCGTTATCTCTTTAGCGTTTGAGTCACACCGGAGCTGACCCAGTAAACGAGCGAATTCTCTGTAACGAACAAAGACTTCCTTTTTCCTTTCGCGTTAATAAAGACGAAGATCCTTTTGAAATCCGTTCGGTTCGGAGGTTCTTGGCCTTTCTCGTTCATTCTCTTCGCGTTTCTTTTTTGCAGGTACAAGTCGTTAACCAATGAGGTCGAACAAAGTGAAGATATCTGATAAAATAGGATCGTTATCATTGATATCGTTGTGAAAGTAAATCGCTTGCTATAAATAGCACATAATTGTAATAATCATTATAATATAACTAACAATCTCTATTTCTTTTTTCTTTTTTCCATGTTACTCTCTTCCATATACTTGGGATGATACACCAATGGCTGACTGATCGATCGCTGAATTCTGGCTGACATATCCGGTGATGGTTACCTTGGGCATCGTTGATATCACATTAATTATCTTTGGTGATGGTGAAACACTATGCACTTATATCAACTTCTCTGACGCATACATAATCATTCGCTTATTAATCGTTTACATCTTTTCCTCTACCCATATGGAAATATTTTAAACAATGAAAACTTACGACTTTTACGTATGTCTTCTCTATTTAAACCAAAAACTCGTTATTCCTATCGGCACCACACCCGTCAATTTCTCGCATGTACGTCGAAACGGCCGCGGTTCCATATGCAAACTCGATCGTGCCGAACTGCCGTGGACGCTCTCCGCACTAAATCCCACAAATGACGTCTACTCGTGCCGTCCCACACTCTCTATCTGTCTCTGTCTATCTCTCTCTCTGTCTCTTTCTCTGTCTCTCTCTTTCTTTCTCTCTCTTCGTCCTCTCTCGTTCTATACCACCACCACCACCACCATCACCGCCACCAACCAACCCTTCTCATCGGATACGCCAATGTAACGCGTGCAAACGAAACGACGGTGCTTTCGCGGCTGAATCCGTGTCATCGATACACCCCACATCCCTCTTTTCTGTCCCTTTCTCTCTCTCTCTCTCTCTCTCTCTCTCTCTCTCTCTCTCTCTCTCTCTCTCTCTCTCTACCTCTCTCTTTCATTCTCTCATCCTCCTCTTGTCTCGCGAACCAATCCCGATTGATCCACTCGTTAATTACCCCGAATCCCCTTGAATCGATCGCCGTTGCGGCGACGGCACTCTACGGCTCGTCGATCGGTCTTCGATACTTACTCTTTTTCTCTCATACTCACTCTTTTCGAATCTATGTCTATCCATCTATCTCTCTTCATTGTCTTTTCTCACTTGATATATCTACTTTCTTGTTTTTTTCTTTTCTTTCTTTCTTTCTTTTTTTATTTCTATCTATCCATGTCGTATCTATTCTTCTTTTTACGTGGCCACCTGATTTCGTCTTTTTTTTCTCTTTTTCTTTTACCTTTCGACACTTCCCCTATATCTTCCTATTTATTTATCTCTTTTCTGTATCTTCCAATCCTTTTAATGTTTTTTTCCTTCGTTTTCTATTACTTTATTTATCTCCTTTACGTTTCTTTTTCTTTTTCTTTGTTAATCATTTTCTTTTCGTTTTCACTTTTTCTTCTTTATATCGATGACCATTGCCCTTTATAACGTAACAGCCCTGTTGGCAGGTACCTTGAAGACCTATCAGCGTGCAGCCTGCGACGAGGAACCGATGACACTTAAGTGTCCACCCGGCACGACGATATCGGTCGCGCTCGCGCGCTATGGGAGAGCTGTTGCGAATGGACCAGGAAGATGCGGCATCTCTTCCGACGTCTCATCTAATTTTGCCATCGATCATCATCAGCAAACTAACGACACGTGCTTATTGCCGGATTCTTTACAGGTACGTGTCAACGTTGATTGGAACACGAATTTTGGATAGAAAAGAAAGATTTGATTATATTTTTTTTTATAACACTAAATCCATCATTCTTTGGATCGATCATTTTTTTTATTATTATTCTTTTATTATTTTCGTTATTTACAAGTTACGACTCATAATTTGGGTTATCGAAGAATTAAATATGTTTCAATAATTCAGTTTTAATCTATCATCGAGGCGTTCCATTTTTCATTTAGTTTATATCGTTGGATGAGTTTTAATTCTATTTCTTTTTTGTTTTATTTTTATTTATTTATTTATTTATTTATTTATTTATTTGTTTATTTATTTATTTATTTTTATAATCTCCCACGATTCGTAACTTTTTCCATTTCAAATATTTCATTTCTATTTCTATGAGAAATCGTTCGTTTCTGTTAGATCCATTTCCTTCAAAATTCGAGTTCTTCCATGAAGGTTTTATTCGTCGATTTCGTATCCAAAAGGAGGAGAGAGACATAGGTGTTTTCTGAAGCGTGGCAAGCAAGTTTGTCATCTTCCTTACACGCCTCGTAAACTTTGCTTACGTACGCACAAGTTTTGGCACCCTGCGATCCTTGGAAAAGAATTCCGTGAAATAATTTCATTTTTATCGTTGTATCTCGATCGACCTCGATTTCTCTTTCACATTTTTCTTTTTCATATCTTGCAAATTTTTCTAACAAAGTCAAGCATGAATACTTTATGTTCAAATACTCAAGAATTTTATCGAGATAGTCAATAATACGTTTAATTCTTTAGCAAAGTTCACAGTAGAAGATTCAGGGTTCTATTAAAAGCTACATAATCTGGCTCAGAAGATTAAAGTCATTATGGTCGTCCACGCGTCGCTCGTTAACTTCGATTTTAACTTCCAGCTTCCAGCATTTGTAAGTTGACTTTTGATCGCTAGGATTTGCTTAGCTTCTAAATAAGTTTTACAAGGCAAAAAGGATCGTAGAGAAATTACGATGTGAAAAAACATATCAATTAGGCATCTCATTGCCAAATGCAAATTGAATTTTTTTTATTTATTCCGTTTCGTGTTAAACTTTTTCTTCCTAGTTTCGTTCGTTTTCTATTTATGGAAAATTTACTTTTTACTCGGACTCGCTTTTCGTCAAAGTCCGAAATGGGAGAAAGAACATGAGGACAAGTTATTTCCTTCGGGGAAAATAATTTTTCGTTTCATATATACTGAATGATTCCTGAGATATGGTGTTATACTTTATTCACAATATTTATTTTGATTTTCGAATACACTTCATAATAGAACAACAAATGAAAGAGAAGAATAAAAAAACCTTGGCTATTTCCTCTTTTCTCTTTTTTTTTTTTCTTTTCTTTTTTATTGTCCAATGTTTCTAACAACGAATATAAATTACACGAGCACAATTATTTTTATTTTTCAATCGAGGCACGATAAAACAATACAATTTTCGAGAAAATTACGAATGAATTATATATCCATGGTGAATCGTAAGAATAGATGTTGTTAAAGTCGCCCAACGACATTCGATTATAGGTACTCGACGTTATTCGAAAACGGTGACTACGAATAATAATAGGAAAAAAAGAAATAAGGAGATACAGAGAGAGAGGGGGAGGGGGGAAGGGAAGAGAAGAGAGGAAGAGAGAGAGAAAGAAAGAAAGAAAGAAATAAAAGTTTATTCGAGCCGGTTAAACGAAGAAAAGCGTACTTCCGTTGGCAAACGTGCTTCCCATTGCCAATGTATTCGCAATTGAGTGGATTTCCTCGGCTCTGAGCTATACTTGCCGCTGCATATCTTTTCAAACGAGTTTGTCAGTTTCCACGCTCGATGAAATACGGGAGTATCTTTTTTATTTTTTTTTTTTTTTTCTTTTTTTTTCAGGTCAGTTACCATTCTCCCTATCTATCTCTTTCTTTTTATCTTCGTCTTTATGGATTTCTCTTTCTCTCTTTTTCTCTCTCTCTCTCTCTCTCTCTCTCTCTCTCTTTCTCTCTCCTCTCTCCTTTCCTTCTCTATTTTAGTCTTCCATTTATCTATTTTCCACCGAACATATAATTTGCTATCAGCCGATTCGTGCTCTTGCACTCTCTGACCTGTACTTTTGCACTTTTCTGGCCTTTCAAGCTGATAGATCTTTCTTCCTTTTCTTTATCTTTTTTCTTCTTCTTTGGCTTTCCCATAAGAAAAACGTACGAGTGTGAGTGATGTGAGTACCCGTTTTGTAAAGAATCCTTTTTATTCGCTTGTGTCAGCATGTTGTTTTCAATCTATATAAGTATAATTTACTTGTAAGTTTTTAGGTTTTTAATGACTAAGTTAGATGACACTAGGATTGTTTTATTTATTTTTTTTTTCTTTTTTTTTTCTTTTTTTTTCTTTTATATCAAAAACAACAACATATGTGTTCAAAGAATTTTTGCCAATTGAAAGCAAGAAGTAAAATTGAGAAAAATCTGTATATACATAAAAGCTTACAGTTTCAAGAGAAAAGATGAGAGAGAGAGAGAGAGAGAGAGAGAGGGAGAGGGAGAATATGTGTGTAGTGTAGCTTATATTGTTAAATAAAGTAAAAGAATGGGTGGAGAAGGAGAAAGGAATTGTAGAGTTACGAAGAAGAACACGATCTTTTCGCGTAATCGCGAATGCTTCGGACAGCGATATAAATCGATAGCAATGACGGTAACAAGTTAGCCATCTTACTACAATAGAAAAATCCGTATGAGCAACCACTGAACGAGTAAAAGATATTCTTGTCCTTCCACTGATCTCATATTTCACGTTTCGTTGTACATAGATACTCTTTATTTCTTTTATCGTTTCTCATTTTTAACCATCCTTTTCTCTCTCTCTCTCTCTCTCTCTCTCTATCTCTCTATCTATCTCCTCTTTCTTTTTCAAATTCAAAGTTTAATCAAGTTCACTCCTTCCTTTCTGTTCACGTAGACTCGTTATTCTTTCAGTTGCCTAATTCACGGCGTATGTAAATATCTCGTTAAAGGATCACAGAGGATAAAAAAAAAAAAAAAAAAAAAAAAAAAAAAAAAAAAAAAAAAAAAAAAAAAAAAAAAAAAAAAAAAGAATAAAGAATAAAATCAAAAAAGAAACTTAGTGGAAAGAAGTTAGAACCGGTGAACTAAAGACGGCCAGAGAGAGAGAGAGAGGGGGGAGGGGGGGGGGAGAGTTGTCTTTTAATTTTTACAAATGGATTCTCCGGCATCATTTGCTTGAGTAAGAAAAGTTGATAAAATTTGAGATATGGAAAAGAGAATTTTTCTTACCGGTGTCATGGTGGTGATGGTGGTGCTCCTAGGAGATAGTATGGAAAGCTCGAAGACAAAGGAGAAAAAAAGCAAGCTATTCGAATCTCGTAATTCGTTCAGGATGCTCGCTAAATTAAATCGGCATTTACAAGACCGTACCTAGAGCGAGGAAATCGGACCTTTATCGAATAAAGAATCATTTTCTTATGGATCTTGTCGAATTTTTCGATATTCTTTCTTTTATCTTTTTTTTTTTTTTTTTTTCTTTCTTTCCATTTATCTTTCTTTTAGGAAAATGCTACAACATCTTTGTTGCTCGTGTATTCGCGAATTGTAAGATCGGAGAAGGTTAGTTGAGGAATTAGGGACTTGTTTAGTACAATGACCGACAGAGTATCGTCTTCTGAGTGAGGGAGAAGGAGAAAGAGGTTGAGTGAGTGAGTGAGTGAGTGAGTGAGTGAGAGAGAGAGAGAGAGAGAGAGAAATAGATAGAGAGACGAGAGAGAGAGAAAGAGAGAGAGAGAGAGAGAGAGAGAGAGAGAGAGAAATAGACAGAGAGACGATAGAGAGAGGGATGGACAAGTGACTCATTAGGCAACGAATTAACGGAACACGGTGTAGGTGCGCGAACGAGCGAGCTAGGTGCCCGTCCAGAATAGGATAGATTGATCTGGAAAGGGGTTGCCTGGTGGTACGTATCGTAACTACGAGTTCACCGACGTACCGAAAATCGATTTCTCCTGTGGGACTCCTCAGGCTGGTGTGCGAAATATAGTGAGCTGTTCTCTCCGAAGTTAAACTCGAGAATTTCAATGATTGGATCGTCATTGCATTAGACAAAGATGGATGGATGGTCGACTTAAACGAGGCGAAAGCTAAGGATAATATCTTCAGTCAAGCTCGTCTTTCTCTCTTCCTTTATATTTCCTAACAAGTTTCCGGAATTCTCTCCTCTCTCTCTCTCTCTTTCTCTTTCTCTCTCTTTCGTTTTCTTTTTCTTTCTCTCTCTCTCTCTCTCTCTCTCTCTCTCTTTTATACGTACCTACCTAATTAATATCAGTTAGCTATTTTAGTAAGACGGAATTTTATTAAAATTAATATTGGTTAAAGGATTTCCCAATGAATCTCATTTCACGTTGGAAAATGCGAAAAGTACGTACTTACATTTCGCATCGGAATTATAATTAACGAGAAAAGAAAATACATTTTTTGTTTGAATTTTACACGAATGTATAAAAACGTATGTACATCTATCTATGTAATAATGTAACCTTATTAAAGATGGGAGAAAAAAAAGAAGTCATTGCCATTAGCATGAAGTATGGTAAATGAATGGTCCTTATCAACTGCAGTTATGCGATCGGGCAAATTTAATTTCATCCTTACGTGTACCTTCTAAACTTCTTGCAGCTGCGCGATTCGTTCGATCGAAGCTTCCACAAATTTCCGGTGAAGGCAGAATTTCAGGAATTCGAAACAATCACCGTATGGATAGCTGGTGCCATGATCGTGGTTTATGAGAGAGGAAGTATCTAATGTTGCGAACTCGTCTCGGTCAGAACTAGGATATTCGCTTTGATAGAAACAATTTTCTCTTTTATTTTTTCGCATAGTTAATGAATAACCGCGTTGAAAAAAATTTTCTTAATTAAAAATCGTGACGTCATTATTTGAAACTCCTTCTCACTTTTTTCCTCTTCCTTTCTCTTTTTTTTCGCTCACTTTTTCTTTTTTTTTTTTTTTTTATTTTTCTTTCTTTTTTTTTCATCGCAGGACCACTTCTCGATGTCTTGAATTTCCCTTCGTTAAAACTTTTAAGATTATATTTCAGCAATCGATCTCTCACATTATACTCCAATATATAATTATCTTTGTTTCCAATTAAAATTTAATTTTGCCGTTGTGGATATGATATTAATATTATGTATCTCTTCAAACCTTATTTTCAGTATATGTACATATATAAATTTTCTTTTATATGTACATATACAGAGATTCCACGTTATCTTCCATTTCCACTACTTACCGTAATTATTTACTTTATGGAAGCGCGTCCCACTATAAAATGAGCGGGTCATCTGAATGACGCATTAGTACTCACTGTTGCAGACGGTCGTCGAGATGTGTCAGAAGAAGAGGCAGTGTAAATTCAACACAAGCCCGAAGACCTTCCAAGGAGATCCGTGTCCTGGTCTTGCAAAGTACGTCGAGGTCGCTTACAAGTGCAGTCCTTGTAAGTTATCATTTGGTTAATATTATATATATATATATATATATATATATATATATATATATATACATATATATATAGGATGTAAAATATATAGGATGTACCATGTATTTTTATCATTTCAAACATGTATATATATACATATACATTTATTTATATATGAATAGAATTTGTTGTTTTTAATAATATAACTTAGATAATCGAATTACATAGTACATCCTATATATGTACGTATGTATGCTATAAATACTATTCGATATGATTCATTAAATAGATTCGATTCAATAAAATTTTGTTCATGTTCGAGTATTCGAACAATGTCGATATCGTTTTACAGGACCCTGATTTTCCGTATTCTAGCTATAGTATACGGAAACACTAAAAAAGTGAACAACGTCATTCAAAGCCGTCGATTTTTCCGATCCACTCATACAAACTCAATGCATCCTCGTTCTATATCGTTCAAACGAACAAAACGTTGTCCATGTTTCATCTCGGGCATCGCGCGTCACCGCTTTCTCATTTTCTCATCTCTCTCTCTCTCTCTCTCTCTCTCTCTCTCTCTCTCTCTCTCTCTCTCTTTCTCTCTCTCTCTCTCTCTCTCTCTCATTCTCTCTATCTATCTATCTATCTATCTATTTATCTATCGTTTTTTTTGTTCAAATCGCTGTCGCTGATTATTTCATTAGCCATACACATCATACGGACATTAATATAATCGACGATGAATTCTTCAATGGCAGAATTTTGCGGTGACGAATGGAACACGATTTATAATGTTAGAGTGTTTTGATATTGGAAGCAGAATTGAGCTTCGACCGACTTATCAAACAATTTTTCATTACTTTGTCTAGGGAATTTTTGACGGGCATAACGAAAACGATCACGATCACGATCACGATCGGCGTCCATCAAAAGTTCTTTTTTTGATCGTTGAATATGAACAAGTGTGAAATCATTGTACAATATCGTTCGCCACGTCAGGAAGAGAATTCAATTGATATTGGTCCTAATTTTTCGTATAGAAAAATGCGGGCAGTCGTGTTACTTCGCGAAAATTGCGTCGAGATGCAATTTCGTTTCTTACTTCCCCTCTTCCTCCTTTTTTTTTTGTTTTCCCCCTGTACAGTTTATGTTTTGTAAAATAGCTTTGGGCAATGGCATCAATCTCAAAGGAAATAGATATTCGTAACTTGTTGAAAAAATGAAAACAATTGATATCCAAGTTCGCATAAAAATGTAAATATTTGTGGGACATAAATACATGAAGAGATATCTGCTCAGTAGATATAAAGAAGAATAAACTGCCATGTGTGTTGAGAGATTATATCTGAGAAAAAAAATTATATAGCATTTAACTGCAACAGGTTGTTCCGTTGGTTGGTTTGTTGCTAATGCGAACATTCACTAATATATTTTTAATAAGTAAACGCTTCGAACTTGGACGGTGCGCATTAAATACGCGTGTTCGGTTTTGTTAGATTAAGGATTAATCGTATTATTGAAGCATATGAAAATTTTTCTTGGATAACTACGAAACAAATGAATATTGGAATAACGGGATAAAAATAATTTTACTCTGTAAAATATTAAATTATTTTGAAAAACGGAAGAAAAAGAAGAAAAAAGAAAAAAAGCTTTATTTTATCCATATACGTTTTACAAATGATTAATTCAAATATTTGTACTTAGACAAAACAGTAAGAAAGATTGTAGAATCGTTAAAATTATTAGAAAGATATTTTTTTTATGTAGATGCGTTATAATACATAATGAAAAAGCATCGAAAATAATTAGGCGTAGAAAATGAAATTTAATTTTTTCATTAATGGTGCATTATTAGTTCTCCATTGTTTGCTCTTAGACTTTTCACTGTATCGCAACGTGTAATTCGATCTTAATGAAAAAATACGAAAGAGAGAAGGCAACACGTATCAGTTTTCCTCGGTATAGTGGAGTAGTGAATTTCGCGACATGGTCTCCCTTGTATGTCGCGGCAGGTTACCAATATCGTAACTGCATTATCTTGGCAACGTGCTTTTATCTTTTTTATTGTCGCGGCGAGTACGTAAATATATAGAGAGAAAGAGAGAGAGAGAGAGGGAAACAGAGAGAAGGTGGGGGGGGGGGGGGAGCAAGCTGTGCTGTGAATGCATGCAAGAGCTCAGTAGATATCGGTAACAAGCCGATACACCGTTGTAATTGTTTAGTCCAGTTGCAATCTCACTGATTAAAGATACGCCATGGCCACGACGAAGGTATCTAGGTAGTACCTATGTACGTTCGATCGATCGGATCGTACGGAGAGAGTATTCCCGGTTGTATCGAACAATTAAAACGATCGCGATCAGTCTGCGGAAATTGGATACGATCGTAGAAAATGCGTCGTTGCAAGAACGAAAAAGCTTACACACGTTTCGTAAATCGCTTCCAAACGGGTTAATCTTTCGTTACGTTTATAGGAAAATCTTCGACGAAATAGTTATTTAATTACAAACACTTCAAAATATAGAAAGTATATTCTCAGATTTCATTGAGTTTGAAAGAAAAACAAATTATTCACACGTAAGCTCGACTATCGAGAATAAATTTATTTACAACTTTTCGAAATTCATTTTACATTTCTTCTATTTGTACTCTAATGTACGATGTAATTGGTATCTTATAGAGAAATATACGAACACTGTTGTACACTATCGTAAAATATCATAATTCTAAAGTATACCGATCCCTGGTGTTATATATCGCATATCTACGCGAACGCAGTCTCGAAAGTTTTACGATGGAAGCTCGTTTCTTCCGATTATATCGTTTATCCGTCGCTCTTGACGTTTCCATAATCCTCGAGCAGAGTGCAAACAGTATTTAACGGGAAAACGCGTCAGAACGCAACGTGAGAGAGCCAACAGTGCAATTCGTTATATCTTTTCGGAAGATAGCGAGCTTTTCTCGTTGACTTCGTTGGTTGTACCGAGTGCTTTTGACTATCCTATTCACGTCGAGATTTGATTTATTCTAAGTATTATAGCATGAAAATGGTACGTTTCCGCATATACCGAAAACTAAAGAGAAGTAGTAGAGAGCAGCTGAAGTAGTAGAATTTTCCATATTACCTGTCGTAATAGTTTTCTACCTAAAGGGCTCGTAAAGAGACTACTTCAGAAGCTAACACGTATACTTGGTCTCTCGTCATTTTGAAAGTGTAGGGAGAATTACTTCATAACTTGTCGATCGAATAAAATACGATTCGATAAAAACTTATCATCGATAACTCTTGAAAACTTTTCATATATTGGCATGAATTTTTAATAACTATATTGTCCCATAAATTTTACTATTTTTATCGTTCATTATTGATTATGTCAATTTCCTCGTCAATGATCTATATAAAAGTTTATTTTATTAGTGAAGATTATCTAACTACTTATCATGCATTATCTTGATGATAAATTTCAAAGGAACTCATCGAAAATATTTTTTATAAACCGTCGATCGAATCGAAAGTTTATAGAAAATAAGAGGAAGAAGTTAACAAGCACGTATACGAAGTTCACCGTTATTTCAGATTTTCGCCTAAGATCGCGCCGCATTGTCGCTTGCGTAAGCAATCGGCTAAGCGCGGATTACCGTAACAAGACATCGAACCGAGAGCTTAAGCGTGCCAAGGGATCTCCAGCCCTGGCTGGTTGCTTCACGAACCGCGGCCAAGGATAATCGTATACCATCCTGCTTCGTAATAGTAAGAAGGAGATAGAAAAAGAGTATCTTTGTCTTTATATATTTTTCTTTTCCTTCTGGACCATGCAATATTGAATTTTTCACAATTTCGTGAAATGAAATAGTCTTAATGTAGACATTTGTTTTAATTTCGAAAATATTTCAAGTAAGATTATTAGGAAAGCGTGTTTGTATCGCATACATAGAATTAATTAATTAAAATAATGTAAAAGAAAAGGAAAAAAAAAAAGAAAATGAAAAGATCTATTCAATTTTTGCAAACTATCTTTTCTGATCACTCGCATGATCATAATAGTTGCAATTGTAATTTTAAATCGCGTGTGTTTGTGTGTTATAATGTTGAACGAACTTGAAATTCTTCTAATGGTGATTGGCAAAGTCGACGGATGCGTTCGCGTTGTAACAGTGTCGAACGCAAGTTTCTCAATAAGTGACACGTGTGTCGTCGAATGGATTTGCGGGCGACACGTGAGGTGTCGGCTGGCTTTGGCACGTAACGCGACACGTGTAATATGTAATCGTCACGTTGACGTATTACGCCTGGACAACCACATTACCTAGTACACACAGCACGGCGACGGTTGACCATCTCGTTTTTAACAGGAGATCCTGAAATGTGTTGGAAATGTAGAATATACGACGCTTCAGGGAAACTAACGAGAAAAGCAGCGTTATTTAAGCGGAGGATATGATCTTTCAAGGAGATTTATCTTCTCCGGGATTCAACTGTTTATTAGATTTCCAGTATTTACTTGATCCAATAAATGAATTGGATTATAAACAAAATAAATTCAATATATCTTTCTCTTTCTCTATCTCTTTCTCTATCGTATAGAATTTATTATAGTAGGTATCATTTTTCTTAATATTTCGAGTATTATAAATATGTTAAAATATATAATATATTAAAATATGCCCTCATTCGGTGTTTAAAATTTTCTTTAAATTAAATGAAATGAATTTTGAATAGCACACGGCAAAGAACAACGAAGTAAGATGAAATAAACTCACTATTCGGCTATTGTATGAGTGAACGCGTTTAAAAATCCGGAAGTGATAGTTTTGTAAGGAAGAATGGTAGAGGGAGAAAGAGAGGGGGGAGGGAGAGAGCGAGAGAGAGAGAGAAAGAAAGAGTGAGCCATGGAAAGTCGAAAAATCTAATAACATCTCCTTTACGAAGCCACCGACTCGAATACCCCTTTTCATTATTCACAGGAATTCTCGGGGAAATAGTCAAAAAAAGGGCCGGATGTTCTCAACAACGATTTCCTGAAAAGAATTCCATTTTGTCGAATGTATAACGAAAGAGAGAGAGAGAGAGAGAGAAAGAGAGAAAGAAAAAACAAAAAATGAGAAAACGCGGATCCTTTTCTTTGCTCTTTTATTTCTTGTTCCTTTTCCTTTTCTCTGTTTCTCTCCCTTTCTCTCTCTCTCTCTCCCTCTATCCATTTACTCTCTTCCTTTTTCTTTTTTTCTTTTCTATCTTTTTGCTTTAATTCTTCCCAACATTTCGAATGTACGTTTATACGTATTTACGTACATAGAAATATCATTGATTACTTGAACTATGAAAATGGGTCAATCGAAATAGAAAAGTAAAGTAAAAAGAATGAAGAGAATAAAAAAAATGCGTTTACAATAATCACTATTGATGGAATTACCTATTCCTTCCCCCTCCTCTCTCTCTCTCTCTCTCTCTCTCTTTTTCTCTCTTACCTCTCCTTTTCTCTTCTTTTTTTTTAATATTTTCTTCGCTTTTCAGTTGAGAGAATCGTACCAATTACAAAATCCAACCATCTTGATTTCGATCGATTCGATTATTAGAAGAGGTCGGTAGATTGTATTTTCCCGACTCGTTTCGTTCTCCTTGCTGAGGAAATTTCATGAACCATTTAACATTGTGCCTTTGCTAAGTTCACTCGTTACGTGTCCTCAATAGTTTCCTCTTTATTCGTATGTACGCGAATAACAAAGAGGAGGAAAGGAAGACGGAGAAAAGGAAAAAAGTATATATAAAAAACGTATATAAGTAGTATAATAATAAAAAGATATAGATGATTATTATTATTATTAAATAAGAATATTCATTAAACATGTTGTTGTTTGAATATAAATAAACATATAATAGATTATTTGAAATCAAATTTCTGGATCGAACTGTGGATACATTTTTCAGAAAGAGAGAGGACAAGAGAAAAAGAGAGAGAGAGAGAGAGAGAGAAAGAGAGAGAGAGAGAGAACGTAAATCGTAGATTGAATAAAGCAAAGTATAACACTTTATCTTAGGTATAAATGGTATACATTCGCCATTTTTGTAGTAATAAAAAGACAAAAAGGAAACTAGTCCAATAGGGAGGTAACTTAGACCCAAAAAATAGTCTGGACCAAGCAATAAAACGATATAGAAAGACAGTGTTACGATGGTAAGACAAAGTTTAGATCTAAAGAAAATCAGGATTTTTCGATGGAACGAACAAAGGAAACGTTGTAGATATTAATTCGAACAAATATTACAATCCATACGATTTGTATATTTTTACATATGAAAGAAAAAAAAAGAAATAGAGAAAAGAGAGGGGAAAAAATCGTGTAGTATTAATTCTATCGAATTCTTGAACGTTTTCTTTCTCGAGAGATGTCGATTCCGAAGCTCTCTTTTTCCTTTCATAGATCCTTTCGTCCTAATTTTTCGTTTCGAAAGTGGACTAACGTCTTTATCATGCAACGAGAATGCTGAGAGTGTAAGCGATATTTGTTTCTTTTTTTTTCATTCATGTATGAAAGTCGCTTTTTTATAAGATTACGTAATGTAATCGTACGTATTCACATATTCCTGGAAAGAGAGAGAGAGAGAGAGAGAGAGAGAGAGAGAGAGAGAGAGAGAGAGAGAGAGTGTATGTGTGTGTAAAAAAGAGAAAGAGAAAAAGAGAAAGAAAGAGAGAGAGAGAGAGAGAGAGAGAAAGAGAGAGAGAAAGAAAGAGAGAAAGATATAAAAGCTTGGAAATCCATAAGTTTATTACAAAACTTTTCTTCTGTTCCAGACGAATTTAGGAGTAAGGTGGTTTGCGAGAACGACGTTATTAATCTCACCTGTCACCCCGGACAGAGAGTGGCCATTTTCCGTGCGTCCTTCGGCAGACTGGAGTACGAGTCCCTTCAGTGTCCACAACCTCACGGACTGAAAAACGATAGTGAGTCCGCTCGATTAATGACCCTTTTGTTTAAAACAAGCCAGTCGGCTATCGATCGAGTGGTTCTGGCTTTGATATTGCGACGAGTATAAAAAGACGATTCGTTCGAAGCTCTCAAAGAAACGAATTCCCATAATTTTCAAATGCATTTCAACTGTGTTTCGTCAGTTCTTCGATGGATCGATTTATAAAAGACTTTCACTTTCGATTCTTTTTATCGTTATCCGAAGCCGTTAAAAGATTTTTTTTTTATGTATCTTTTCATAAATCGTAAGTAAAGTTTACAAACAAATGATATTACACAACAGGCGATTTATTTATTTATTTTTTGTTTTTTTTTTTTTTTCCTTCAATTTTGAATTAAAAAAAAGCTATTTAAAAGCATACTAAAAAAGATCTCGTATTATATGCATAACTGTTTACCTATCCACCTACATATGAAAATGAAATTTGATATTTCTATGTTCGTTTGATCATTCAAAATTGAACGTTTTGACGTTCTCAAAAGCTTCAGCGGTTTCGTTCGGAGAAATAAATCGGATTAAATAATAATAAAAGCGTACGTTTATTCATCACATTGGGAAACAGGTATCGATGAGTTTGATGGGGGGAAAAAACTCGATGGGGTTTTTCTCGATAAAATTGGACTCTTCGTTGAGTATCAGCAATAGTAGCAGTAGCAGCATGATGGCATCGAACGAAACCAAGATAAAATTACATTGACGTTGTAGGGACTGATAGAAAGTTAACGATGTTAGAGTTTCTTTCAAATTACTATCGTTTTATCTACTCAGATAAAATTTCGTACTCGTTATATATTGCGTATATTCGTAATATCGCAAAATTTATTATATATTTTAAAATACTTCATACTTCGGATTTTTCTTTGAAATTAGCAAAATAAAAGGCAATTGAGAAGATACGTAAGTTAAAGTTATATAAAACGAAGATGTCATTAAGATAGTTAGCACGTAGCCGGTCATTAAAATAAAAATGTAACGTGCGTTATAAAGCTTCGCGTTTATGCTCTTGATAACTCGAACGATGTAAGATAAAATCTTAAGAATCGATGTAGCCGGTTACTGGGAAGTTCAGTGTTGCGTTTTCCAACGATAGTTAGTTTTTTATTTTCCGTTGGGAGTAGACCGACGCTTTTCTTTGGCTAACAAAGAGAAGAAGAGGCAAAAGAAGAGAAAAAAAAAAGATAAAAAGAAAGGAAACAAGAAAAAATAAAAAGCGGTGTTATACGCTTAATGGACGTTTTAGGTGAGGGTACCATCTGACCTGTTGGTGAAGTTTGTGAGATTCTCTTTTGCCTTCCTCTATTGCCTCACTTGAACTTTCTCGGATAGCTGGGAAGGTAACTAGAAAAGGTTTGTGAGCGTTATGGAGTCGAGAGCAATAATAGTTGCTTCGAGATAGTTGCTAACGGTTAAAAGCATTTGGTTGCTCCGACGACAACCTTTGTTATCGTACGACAAATACAACTTTTTATCATAATTTTCCTTAGAACCTCTTTCTCTACTTCATTCTATTATATACCTTCAACTTTCTCATTTCTTCTTATTACATTTCACGTTATGAAAATCTTTATTAACATATAAGGTGTTGAGGAAAACTCTGTGGTTTGTTTGTTTTTATTTTTATTTTTATTTTTTATCCTTTTTTTCTCTTTCTTTTTTTCCTCCATCGAATCAATAAAAACGACTATTCTTGATGATTCCTTTTAGAAGATTAACGGCATATTCGGAGAACGTTTGAGCTGAATTAGATTCGGTTCAACAGGTGTGGAGATTTCGAAATCGGATGAGAGAATTCGTTCGTCTTGCAAGAGAACTTTATCGTAACGTTTAAATTCGACGTGTCGCCTCATTGTTATTTTAACGATATCATTTCTCTGTTTTGGCAGCTTGTATGGCAACGTACGCAACAGAGACGGTAATGCAAATGTGCCATGGCAAACGACGTTGTTCCATCGTAGCAAACAGCACGACGTTTAACGACCCTTGCAGACCGGACATCAGGACGTATCTCACAGTCGTTTATACCTGTGGTAAGTCTTATTATATCATTTTTGTCGTTTAATCATCTATAGAATGAAGTTAATTTATTTCGAATGTATTCTAATGTAAATCGATACATTACTTATTATTCTATACAGAAAAGGACCCTAACGTTTAAATGTTAAAAACAAAATTTAATCTCGTTTGTTCAAAATAACGTTCAACGATATTACGTTTTTTATCGAGTGATAAATAAGTGAAAATTGAAATGAAAAATTACAAAAGAAAGAGGGAGAGGAGAAAGAGGAAGGGGAGGGAGAGAGAGAGAGAGAGATTTTTAATTTCATATCTAGTACACACAATTTTCACAAATCATATTTCGATAATATATATATATATATATATTATATTGTTTATATATGAAAGAATGAAAAAGAGAAAAAAATGAAAAGAAAAAAATTTCTATGAATGGCCATATAACGTGTTAAATCATATTCGTAGATATATGTACGTTGAAAAAGCCAGTTATTGAATGTCTACTTATCTACGTTCGAGATGAATTTTCTACACAACATTTCTGGTATTTCTCATCGAGCAACGTGAAACGATAGATGAGAGAAAAGGAAAAGGAATAAGAGAAAAAAGGGAGGAGGAGGGAGATAGTGGAGGAAGGAAGCAGGGAGGAGGGCGATCGATAAGAAACTCGAAAAAGCCAAGAGCAGCTATGGTTCGAATGCTTTAACAGGCATTCCACTGCCAGCTAATGAACAAACGCGAGAACGACCGTGGATAGTTTGAAATTCCTCGCTAATGTCACCGATTGACCCGGTTGGGAAAGCTTTAAGCACGATTGGCGAATGAGCGAGCAAGCGAACGAACGAACGAATGAACGAACGAACGAACGAACGGACGAACGGACGAGCACGTTGTTCCGCAAAAGGATGAACCGATGGCTTTTCACTCTGGATTGCTCGTTTCTGTATTTAATGGTTGGTCAGCTTTGAAAAGGGCCTAGCTAATAGCCATTATTTGAAGCAATAGAAAGTGTATAATGAGCGTCTCGTTCGTATGTTTTTTTTTTTTTTTTCTTTAAGAATTATCATAGAATTTTCTTTTACGTTATACGATAATTATATTTAAAACATTTTCTTATTTTTCTCAGCTTTTTGTAACGATATACTATAAACAGGTTTATTTTTCTAAGAAAAAATAAATTAGAAAATTTAAATTAAGGTCATACATTTGGAATGATTTACTGACTAGAAAAATTAAATGCAAAAAAGATAAAAGAAAAAGAGATGAAGAGAGATAGAGGGAGGTGAGAGAGAAGAGAGAGAGAGAGATTGTTAATTATGGTGCTTATTAATGTTCGAAATAATGAAAAGACTCGGTGAATAATTCTTTTTTCGTTATGGTTTATGATATGGAGTAATATTTAACGGTGTAATAACGTTGCATTCTACGATAAGAAATGTTGTTTTATGTTTCGAATATTTAAGTGAACTCGAGAGATAATCGAGGAAGAGGAAAAAGGAAGAACAATTTTATGCACTCAGACGTCAACGTACCGACTTAAACGTTGACGTCGATGTCGTTGACGTCGTCGTCATACTTACCCCTCGTATTTTCATCTTTTCTTTTCTCTTTTCAACCGAGATAAGTACAGCACTTCGCTACTATGTTCGTGACATTTATAATGGCACTCGTGTTCCACGTAGAAGGAGTTGATCTTTGAAAAGTAAGATGTAATTGCGGTGGCGTTTAAGACACCCATCGTACGACTGTAATTTGAATCGAGTTATATGTATCTCTCTCACTCTCTCTCTCTCTCTCTCTCTCTCTCTCTCTCTCTCTCTCTCTCTCTCTGATAATATCAACTTATATTTTTATTTCTCTTATTCATCTCAACATTTCAATTTCAACAGGCAGTTTCCGTCTCGTTAATCAATGTCGTATTTTACTACTGAATTTTCCTCAGGGAAAAAAACGTACGCGTAGGGGATAAAAGAGAAAAGAGAGAGAGAGAGAGAGAGAGAGGGAGAGTGAGAGAGAGAGCGAAAGAGAAAGAGCGAGAGAGAGAGAGAGCGAGAGAGAAAGAGCGAAAAAGAGAGAGAGAGAGAGAGAGAGAGAGAGAGAAAGAGCGAGAGAGAGAGAGAAAGAGCGAGAGAGAGAGAGAGAGAAAGAGCGAGAAAGGGAGAGAGAGAAAGACCGAGAGATGCGAAGAAGGGTATAAAAATGCGATCATGTGGTATTCTAATTTAGCAGGGAGTTATACGTTAGAGGCATGGCGTTTCTGTTGCACTTTACTTTTTCTCATCCTATCCTTTCCACTCCCCCTCTATCTATTTCTTCTCTCTTGTTAGGAAAAAGCGAAATATGCGCATATGTTTCCAACGTGAGAAGAAAAAAGAGAGAGCGAGAGAGAGAGAAAGAGAGAGAGAGAGAGAGAGAGAGAGAGAGAGAGAGAGAGAGAGAGAGAAAGAGGAGAGAAAGAAACCTCAGAGAATAATAAGTACTGACATTCGCAAATCTCTCTCGTGAACTTTTTTGTACGATCCTGTTTTCTTTATCTTTTTTTATTTTCATTTTTTTTATCTCTTTCTCGAGAGAAAAATTGTCAACGAAATTCTTTCTATGATGTGTAATCGTTATTAAACATTGTGATCATATTCGAAGATATACGTAAATATCTGAACGGATACATTTACACGAGCAAAGATGATTCGTCATTGATCGTTCCCTTACCAGACAGCTCTCCTCGATCTTACCGCGAAGTTTCTCTCTTAAGCAAAACCCTATTGCCTGTTTCTTCCTCGAGTTGTTGACATTAAAGCATTGACCCGGAATAATTATCGAGCACTTTCACGGTGTAATTGGATACGCATGAACTGTTAGATCGTCCTTTTTTCTATAAATGTACTAGTTTGAAAGAAAGAAAGAGAGAGGGGGAAGAAGAAGAGGAAAAGAGTATTTAATTTACATCATTCGTACGTACATATATGTACCGATTAATTACCCTATCTTAACATGACAATTTCCTTTTTGCTGTTTTAGAGTATCTCTCCTTCTCTATTAGTTTATCTGTATTAATTTGTTACTTTTTTTGGTAAACTGTAAAATCATTGGTATAAAATAAATAAAGAAAAAGTATACCGAATCGATAACAAAGGAAAAAGAACAAATACTGCGAGAAAATGGAAAGAGAAAAGAATATATATATATATATACAGTACTAATTAAATAACTAATTCCATATTACTTACTTAAAAACAAGAATCAACTGATATTGAATCAATTGGATTATTACTTTTGAAATCCATCGTGTACAGAACAAAAATCAACTGATATTGAATCAAGTGGATTATTACTTTTGAAATCCATCGTGTACAGAACGTACTTACGTTAACAGTGTCGAAATACTTCACAAAGAGAATCGAATAAGGTTTCTAGAAAATTTGAACAATATCTGGAGAAATGATGAGGGTAAGACAGTTGTCAATGATAAAACGCCGTACAAGCAGATTTTATTTAGACGCAAGATCATTTTGAACATCTCTTGTGAAGTTAACAGATAAAGTCTGTCAAAGAAGAAACTCGTTATAAATAAATCGTTATAAATAACACGAAAATAAATAGGGTATTGTGTTTATATGAATGGTCTTTACTTTCATTTTTTTTTCTTTTTTTATTGTTCTTTTCATGTGCAAAACCGACTGATGAAAATAGTTTTCCGAAACTACGAAACACCCTGTGCATATATATATATATAGAAATAGTACTATTAGAATTAGTACTATAAAATTAGTATTACTATTTTACAAATTAACGTTGTTAATACTTCGAATTATTAGTATTATTCCGAAATAAAGCTCGTTAATAATTCGAAAACAAAGTTAAATAGGTTTATACGTTTATCCGAAACAGTTTTTATCGTTTTCATGCGCAAAATCTATCGTTGAAGCGATTCCGGTGAAGCTAACAGGACATACTTTATTTATTTATGTATATAAATAATGCAAAAGTTCTCGCAATTAAATGATAAAACTAAAGCACGTTCGTCGATTCGTAGCTGTTTGAAATTCCGATCAAGTTCGAAATGCGAAACGAATCGATAATCCTGTATAGTTGTTGAATAAAGCGAAGGTATCGTAAGTTTAACATGAAGTTTGAGGTGTTGTAATAACGGGTAGAATTCGATCAGAGTATCGATGTGGTTTAGCGACATCGTCGTCGTTGACAAGAGTGACATTTCGGCAACGTAGTAATAGGATGCACTCGATCGTTACAGGAGTATGTTTAACGAAGTATCGGTGCGCTCGAGCAATTCAGTCCCAATTGAGGTTCGACACGAGGCTCGAGTATCGCGTCAATCAACGCTAGCTGGAAAATCAGCTGTCCAGCGGCGGGTACGAAGCTAATTAGTGTACAAAACATCGCTAACGTTCGATAACGTTCAGTCCCCATGTCGTTCGTGGCTACTAACATCGAAAATTCGATGCTAGTTCGAAAATTCAATGGAATGGTACGACTAATGATTGGCGGATATTTGGCCATTAATATAATCCCATCTATCTCTCCCCATTATTCACATAAAAATAACTTGAGAAGGTCGATTTCATACGTTCGCTTATTTTTTCCAATCATCGAACTCACTGTTTCATTGAATTATGAAATTAAATATTTTATCATTTCGCGATACACAGTATCAATTTAATTGAGAACAAAAATACAAATTTTGTGATTTATTGATTACTGTAAAATATAAAATAATTAAGATTGTTATTATTTAATTCATCTTCATGAAATAAGTAAGATAAAAAAGAAAGAAAAAAGGCACAACTTACATCTCTATAAAATATTCATATTCCAATCTGTTTAATTTTTAACGGCGAAACTACTACAATAAAATTCGATCTAATCTCACGAAGCATTTACCATAATCGCAGCGAGCGTAATTTTAATCGAAAAGTTGTAGGAGTATCAAGAAAGAACGTAAATTTATTGTTTTTCCTTGTTCGAATTCGTTGGTCATAACCAGTGCGTTCAGGTTGGTTACCGAAATCATCTTATATTGTGAAGAAACTTTCCAAATATATGTTATAAATGGACGTCACGCATTGCGTTCGATGTTTTCAGAAGCTGATGAGAGAGCTCTAAGTGGAAGAGGTCAAACTTTAAGGGAATCCAAAGCCCCCCTCGGCATATCGTTGACTCAAGAGTTGTGCGTGATGTTGAAAAGGTCGTTACTCTTCTCGGTCTCCTCTCTCGATTTCCATTTTAAAAAGTAGATTACATGCCGTGTGGTCGTCTCATGAAACATTGATGAACTAATCCCCTTGAAATTGCTCCGACGCTCTGATTTTTAGTCTTTCCATGGCTTTTACGTTTACTTGGAAACGGGATCAGCTCCAAGAGTATTGACTTTATGTGTGTGTGTATATATATATGTATATATATATATATATATTTTTTTTTTTATTATATATATAACAAAAAATATTGATTATCAAGATTATTGTTTACAAGAGAAATTCTTTTTGTACCAATAATATTCCATTAGACAAGATATATGTATATATAGATATATACTTTCAAATATGTGTATATACATAAGTATATTTGAAAAAGTATGTACATACCTAAATGAAATGGAAGAATTCGTTCGAAGTAAAGGAAACAGTAAAAGGTTAAGTCTTAATTTCGTTAATGCTTTCGTTACAATGGAAACTTTATTGTTACGTAGATGCATTTCAGCGACGATCCTTTTTGGTAAACTATCAGTAAGCACGCAACTTTTTCGTATTAGGATCGCCAATCTGCATATTGGAATCTCCCCTCCTGTTTCTTGTCCTATTCTTCTTTTTTTCCTTTTTTACTTTTTTTCTCTTCACAAATAAAGGATCGCGACTTTGTCGAGCGCGAACTTTTGTCAAGTTTTTCAGACCTTTTTCTCGACGTTACACCTCTCATGCTGTGACACCTAGATGCTGTTTAACGCCTGCTATCTCCAAAAAGCGTTATTAATTCTTTGTCTCCTTTATCCTCTCCCTTACTAACTATCTATCTTTCTCTCTTTATCTCTCTAATCGACCTTTTTCATGTATATATAGATACGTGTGTATTATTGCTGGATCAGATCGTTCATTGAATATTTCAAAAAGGTAAGTACAAAGAAGAATTCTCTCTGTGTAAAGTTGAGCTGAATTGATTGCATATTTTAGAAAGAAAACGCAGCTAACACCTGCGCCAGTTTTTCCTGTATTTTTTATATCAAACTCTACACAAATCGTTTTCGCAAGGACTCGAACGATCATTATTTATATATTCATGTGTGCATTCCTATCAAACATTCTGGTTTTCTTTCTTCTTTTTTTTTAACGATCCCTTTGTTTTGTTCTCTCTCCTTTTTCTCTTTCTTTCTCTCTCTCTCTTTCTTGCTTTTTTTACCGAATTTTTTTTTATCTTTGCACTATTGTACGCGTGTATGTAGCTACACAGATCTGTATTGCGAGTGGAAAATTCGTTCGTTCGACTTTTCCGTCTTTGAGGCCACGAGGTAGAAAAGGGAATTCAATTCCCGTGTCAACAGAAGCGAATTTATCGCGAACGCATAGAACGGAATCGGCGACGTTGCTGCCCGTATGAATACAAAACTTTCCCTGGTCGCTCACGAATTCGCAGATTGAGACTCCGCTTCTTGTTACCATTCCCTCCCTCTCTATCTTTCTCTTTCTATCTATCTATTTCTCTCTCCCCCTCTCTCTCTCTCTCTCATTGCAACAAGCCTTTTCCTCGACTTCAGCGAACTCCTTTTCATCCGTTGGTGAACCTTCGTACTATCTCATACTATATTGCGATGTATTTTCTATTCGAAGAGGAAAAACTTGAAAAATTCTTTCCTCTTCTTCCTCTTCTTCCTCTTCTTCCTCTTCTTTCCTCTAGCTTGCTATCAAGAGAATCAGGAGTAGGGATGTTATATCCTATACATTTTGATCCGACGAACGTAAACTGCAAATCCTCCTGATAATACCAGCTAGGTCTTCGAGCCTCATCTTTGAATTCAACAAGAGTAAAGGAAAACTCTATTCTTCTCTAGGAATTCTCTTTCTTTTTTTTCCTTTCTCTTTTTCTTCATTCTCTCTCTCTCTATCTCTCTCCCTCTCTTTCTTTCTCTCTCTCTCTCTCTCTCTCTCTCTCTCTCTCTCTCTCTCTTTCTTTCTTTTCGAGGGATTTTATACAGTCGTATACCCATATTATTATATACCGGTAACGAGTAGAGTGTATCATATTTAAAGTAATATTAAGTTTACAAAGTATTCGTATTCTAATAGTAGACTAGACATGAATCATAGAGAAAAATAATTCTAATAGTAACTAGGTTATTTATATAACGACTCACGTATTACCATCACAGCTCACTTACCATCAGTTGGAGTTTGATAAATGTAGATACCTATAAATATGTTTGAGAAATAAATTGAAAGCTTGAAAAATGGATTTTTATTTCTATAGTTTACAAATGGAATACAAATATTTTCGTTTGATTTAGATTTTTTTACAAAGTTACGATACCATATGACACATATTGTTACATAGATATACATTGCGAGCTTAAATGGAGATAGTATTTCTTTTGAGTATATCAAATTTTCGTTTATAAAATAAAAATATTAAATATAATCATTGGCGAGATATTACTTAAAATAATAGATATAAATAATATAATTTTTTGTCATCCTTTTTTTTAATCGATCAGACTTGGTCGTATCAGATCTTTGTAGTAGTCATATAGTCATGATATTGTGTAGTAAATTTTTCTTTTGGAAAAAAGAGTAAAAGGTGTAAAAAAATTATTGCTAATTTTGTAAAGGATAATGAAGCACGAACGCACTCTATCGACTAAAAGACAAAGGATGACATCCTTGATGACGTATACTCAGTAAAACGAAGCAATGAACGCCAACGTTATTATCTTCGTAGACATAAATCTCCGCTGGTACCTAGCAACTTTCTCTCTTGCGTCTGATATTCTGTCGTCTCGAAAGCGTATTCACGCTTCACGAGCCGAGGCTGCCTTCTTCAATTTAATTACCGGCTGTGTAGCGGACTAATTATTGCCACCGCGACTTCGTACATCTCTTCTTTTCGTCTCTGGTCCCTACAAACGAATTCATTCTAGTTTGTCCTCCCTTCGTAGCACTTCGAAAGCATCATTATGAATGCAACGTAGAATTTTTTCTTTTTTCTCTTTTTGTTCTTTTTTCTTTCTTTCTTTCTTTCTTCCTTTTTTTTTTTTTATTCTTCTTCGTCTCTTCTTTTCTATCCTTCGTTCTTTTTAAGATCGAAAACATTTTCTGCTTCGTCGAGCAGCAGGATCCTGTGGAAAAGAAAGGAGGTCAAACGGAAAACCTGTAACATCGACGTATTATAATTAACGACGATATTTCGTAATATTAAAATGAAATTTTTCTTTATCAAACAAATGCCATTCGTTAAACTTCTTTCGTTGATTACTTTCATAGGAAATCGTAGTGATCGTACGAGCTGAATTAGATATTAGCGCAATTATCGTTGTGCAATATTTCTCATTGCAACCGATTACTATTTAATGAAATCACTTATTCCATTTTCGATCGTTAAATATAAAATATTTAAATTAATCAAAATTACGTAATTACGTATCGTTATTATCCTATACTAAAAATTTCAGTAATTGCGTGTGGTATTATTGAAATTAAAAAAAAGAAAGATACAGAAGGTAGGTCGATTTCTTCGTTGGCCAATATGTAAATTGAAGTTTGAACAATATGTAAATAAAAAAAAAAAAGTCGAACGTAACTCGAGCTTATTCCATTGTACGTAATATACATATATAGAGAAAGAGAAATACACGTGGGAATAAAAATATTGAGGGATAAAAGTATACATGGATAAATGATAAAGTGAAGGGTGCTTTCTATTTTTTTTCTCCCCTCTTCATCTCTGTCCCTCTCTCTCTCTCTCTCTCTCTCTTTCTCTCTCTCTCTCTCTCTCTCTCTCTCTCTCTCTCTCTTTTTCTAGAGAGGAACGAAAGGCATCCATCCGCAGGTCGTTTGCAGGTCGAACGGAACGGCCGTGTCGGTGATTCGTTTATGAAGGCGCTTCGTTAAGTTCACTTGGACGCGTTTCCCATTTCCATCGTAAAGTCTCCGAGAAAATCGGTGCTCGTCGGGGCTGAGATCGATCGCTGGAACACAATGTTCTACGTGATAGAATACGTGAGATCTTCGTATAAGAGTCTCTGTTTCTATATGTGTAAGTGTAAGTGTAAGTGTGTATTTGTATATATAAGTTTGTGTGCGTATGCGCGTAGATTCTTCCCACGTCGTCAAGTAATGCACGAGTAGAGCACAGCCGGTCTATCTGATCAAAGCAAGAAGAACCTTCGGCGTGTGCTCGGCTCGTGAGTAAGCAACGATTCATAGGCGTCGCGCTCCGACGTCTCTCACTGAATAAAAATTCACTCTTTATCTGTAGGATACGATCGTTACGAGTTCGTCCTACCATAGAATCAAATTACTTTCTATGAATGTGTCTTTTAGCGAGAATTTTGTCTCTTTCCTTTTTTCATGTTTTTCTGTTTTCCTTTTCTTTCCATTTTTTTTCTTCCTTTCTTTTCTTTTCTCTTTGCTTTTTTCCTTTTTTTATTCATCTCGACGGGTAACAAATAAATTAGATTGTATTCGGAAAATTTGTTAGAAATTCAATTCTTGTTTTTACGAGAATAAATTCGTAATTTGAAAAATCAAGCTTCTAATATGTAGATTTAAAACAACTTTCATTTTTAATTTCTTCTCATTGAAAATTTTTGTCGATTGAAAATTGAAACTCTTTTTGAATTTTTCATTTCTCTCTCTCTCTCTCTCTCTCTCTCTCTCTCTTTCTCTCTCTGTTTCTCTCTCTCTTTCTCTACTTTTTTCCCCCATTAAGAAATTATGAAAATCCAATATTCATTTTTCTTCTAATTGAAAAAATATTGAACGAAGGATAGATCATTTTGATATTTATATGATATTATTGTAAAAGAAATTCTTAAAGTTAATCAACGTTAAAAAAATAAGTAGTAGATATGTATGTGTTATTATATATCGTTACGACAAATGAAATCGTAGGTTTTTAGATAATTAACATCGATTACCATCTAAATTAAGAGAGGTTATTTAAAATGGGTCAATTAAAAGCGTAATTACCATGATATTATCTCGATGCGGGCGCCTATGTTTTTCGCTCGTTGAACAAGAACGACCTCAACGAGTTCGTTCACACCCTTTCATTGTACGGAGACACGTAACAACGAGATAAGGGGGTGTTCCGCGACTTATTAAAGGATTTAAGCTTTCTGCCTCTTTGGACGTCCAACGAAGGCGCGTAACAACATGTAGAAGGAGAGTGCGCGTTACATCGTTGCGTTCACCCTTCTCGTTAAATCAGCCATGAAAACTCGTTCGATCGTGACGATGGGTTTAGAAAAAAAAAAGGAAAAGAAAAGAAAAAAAAAAGGAGAAAAAAGGAAAAAAAAAAGGAAAAAAAAAGATGAAGAAGAAGAAGAAGAGAGAGGTTGGAAGGCAGGAAGGAAGGAAGGAGAAGGAAAACAATTTAACTTGACACGAAAGAGTAACGTGGAGCCTAATATATTTTAGCTTTCAGATATTTTCATGGAAAATATTACAAGAAAAATCGGATCGTTCTATTTGTTTCGTTTCTTTACTTTATTCCATAATACGTGAAGAAAGACTTTCTCATTCGCCATGGATGAATTCACCAATGGAAAATCTAAAGTCTAGCTGTTCAGTTGAAAAAGGAAGAAAAAGAAAAGCAAATAATTGTAGGAATCAAGTAACTATCTAATTGTTACGCATCGTTCATTTTCATTATATCTTCTTTTCTACGTTTAATTTGAAAAGAAAATAGAAAAATTATAGAGAAAGAGGGAGAGAGAGAATAGTAGTAGTAGTAGTAACAGTAGTAGTAATAGGGGTAGGAATAAAAGCAGATAGAAAAGAGGACGAAAAAATTACTCGTCTTTTCTGGAGGAATGACGAGGTTCTTTATTTATAATCTTTCCTGATTTCTTAATGAAGTAAACAAGAAAGGAAATAAGAAAGATATCAACTTAATTTACCTGTTCAGATGAACTATGTTATTAAAAGTAATGTCGACAACCGAGCATATGGATTGTATACGTTGGCATGTTGCTAAATAGATATGTTTATTTTAATATTCAGTATTTCCTTTACGTCCTACACTCTTGGTGCGTATTAAAACCGATAAATTTGATAGAAACCTACTCATACAGAGAAATATTACTAGCTGTGTAAGTGAGGGAGAAAAATATCGAACTGTAGTTTTATGCGTATAAAGGCTCTCTTGTCTCGTCCATCTGTAGGTAGTAGTTTCGTATACTTTCTCGTAGCTGTCCACGAAGAGACAGACAGAGAGAGAGGGAGAGAGAGAGAAAGAGAGAGAGAGAGAGAGAGAGAAAGAAAATGACAGCAAGAGAACAATTCACTCGTCCGTGTACATACAGTACATACATATATACATAGAAGAGATGCGAGTTAAAAGAGCGCCTAACAATTACAACGGGTGCGCTAACGCAATATCGCGTGGTCCGCGACGGTGTAAGTTATTGTTGCTTTCAGCTTTCGAGTCTATTACGAATAGATGTAGGTTATATACGAGGTCGGACTAGAATGTACACACGAAATGAGACCAAATATCAGTGCTGACGTTTCTCGCAACGCGTATACACACCCACGCGTATTTATACACACACCCACACGTATTTATACACACACCCACACATATTTATACACACACCTACACGTATTTATACACATATCTATACGTATTTACACACACATATACACCGTCGATTATAATTGAATTCGCTTATGCAAAAAGGGAACGTCTGTGAGATCGAGCTCGAGCTTATTATCAATAATAAGAGAAATAGAGAGAAAGAGAGAGAGATTAGAGAAGAGCTCCACCTATATATGTACGTATATTTTGTATAAAGTGAATCGAGCTGGCAAACTACAAACGATTTTCGTCTTTTAAGCAAAACGCTTAAACACTACTAGAGTGTCGAATAGCTTTGTGTCCTCGGAACGTCAATTACAAAGTTATTGGATCTGACGTAGGAGTTAGGTGGAGCAAGCCTTCTGTTTTCCATCGTCTAGCAATTGCTTCTTCCACAATGTGCATTCACGAATATCAGGCAAAGGTAGTGGACCTCGTAGAAATTCAACGGGCAGTATCAGTGGTCTACTTGCCGTTAGCTGCAGCAAGCCAGCGGGAAACTCTCGTATGGATTCAAATGAATATGCAAACAACGCTGTGCTAACTTTCGAGAGTTCAGCACGACAAACGGTCAGAGAAAAAGGGGTGGGACGTAGGAGCCTGAGGGGTATGGCAAGCAGAAAAAAAAGAAAATACTTAACGACGCGTGGAGATGAAAGAGAGAAAAGATAGATGGAATGGACTAAAGAAACAAGACAGTATACGAACATTTTTGAAACTTATTTGAAACCGAATTTTGTTACCGACTCCTGCTCCGTTGTATGCTCCGTTTGTATGTTTATAATAAAGCACGAGGAACGAAATCTGTTCTCATAAATTATACGTTTTCGCTACTAATAAAAAGAAAAAAGAGAGAGAGAGAGGAAAGTAAAAAAATAGAAAAGAGAAAATCCTGTATAGTACAGTCGATGTCGAATAGAATAATAAAAGTACACGATAATGAATCTTATGAATCTATTATCTAAAAATCTTACGATTTAAACGCTCTTATATATCTTATTAGGAATGTTCACTTTGCTTCTTCTTATTTACTTACATAAGATTTAAGAAATTCATTACATGACTAATAGTGTTAGCTTCGAAACGTTCAGTAGTAAAGGACACTTATAAAGTCGGATGCGTTCAAGTAGTAGCGGTCGCTTATATAGTCAGCTCAGTTAGTCAGGTTGACGCGAAGTAGCAAGAAACGTATATATAGTCAGAGGCAGTAAAATACGAAGATATAGAGGGTGAAAGAGAGAGAGAGAGAGAGAGAGAGAGAGAGAGAGAGAGAGAGAGAGAGAGAGAGAGAGAGAGAGAGAGAGAAAGAACGTTCCACTTTTCCTGACGCTGTCAAAACTCGCTTTGGAACGTCGTCGTTTAAATTTTTTCCTTCCTTTTTTATTCTATGGCCGGGTAAATCTCGCCACGAAATTTTTATTTATCTCCTTTTTTCACGGGGCGCGTTTCATTTTCTCTCGCTTCTTTTTCCCCTTTCTCTTTCTTTTCTCTTTTTTATTTTTTTCTTTCTTCTTTTCTTCTTTCCTTCTTTTTTTTTTCTTCTTGTTCTCCTCTTTCTCCTTTTCCCCATCGCTCTTCGACAACCAGTGCTGTCGGCAATGTGGCTTCTCGGTGAGATGAAGGCTCTCTTTGACAACTACAAAAGTGTTTTTATTCCGCTTCGACATATAAGCCCGGACATTTTGCTTTCCAACTCCTTCGCAATCGAGAGTCACGTTTATATTCGAAATTTAACTTCTTATTTTTTTCCTTTCTGTTTTCTTTTTTCTTTTTCCCGACCTAAGCTTACCTTTCTTATAAGTAATCTCTTTCTTTTCGTAATTGTCTTCAATCTTTTTGATTGTAAGAATTTTCCAATCGAGTGGATTTTTCTTATCGTTTTCTAAAAAAGAAAAAAGTTTCGTTCATCGATTGATCCGAAGTTTCATTTCTTTCATTCCGTAGAATAGAGGGAGAGAGAGAGAGAGGAGAGAGAAGAAAATAAATTAAAAAATTATTAAATATTGTAAATATTATTGAAAAAATTACTTCTGGTTATTATATAAGATACTTTCTGAAAAAATATCTGATGGTTAATATTGATCGAAGGTTAACATTGTAGTCGTTAATCAAAAAAAATAAAAAAGTATAAGAAGATTAGACGAAATAAGTTTTATTATTAATAATAATTCAAATTCACTTAGTATAGTGGATTGATTCTTTCTGAACACCGTGGATTTTCTCTCGGGCAACATAGTATTGGCTAATTGTTTTCCGTTAAACGATACACGCAGTCAGATTTTCCGAGATATACGTCGTCACGTCGATCAACCTTCTGTTCTTTCGTCGTAATGACGTTGACGGCATTGCCCAAAGCACGTAATTAATAACCGTAGTTGATTTTGAAGTTGCCCCGATTCTTCCTGAGGCGCACTTTCGTGAACTCACCGGGGGCATTCGAATCGTTACCCGCGCTATTCATCGTTCTCCATTAATCACTTTTGCGTCCAGACAGTCCGACAGTCGCAGCCGCGAGAGTTCCCTTTTGTTTTCTCTTCTCTCTCTCCCTCTCCCTCTCCCTCTCTCTCTCTCTCTCCTCTCTCTATCTATCTATCTATCTATCTGTCTGTCTGTCTTTCTATCTGTCTGTCTGTCTGTCTGTCTGTCTGTCTGTCCTGTCTGTCTGTCTGTCCTGTCTGTCTGTCTGTCCTGTTTTTCTGTCTATCTATCGATATATTTATCTATCTATCTATCTATCTATCTATCTTTCTATCTATCTTTCTACCTATTTATCTCTCTCTCTCTCTCTCTTTCTGTCTGTCTCTCTCTCTCTTTTATTCAGAATGCTGTTAAATTTCGTTAGAATCGAGAAATTCATCGTTTTTCAATAAGAAAAAAAGTAGAAGTATCGCTCTTTCGAATTATTATTATTATTTTCTTTTTTTTTCGATTTGATATAAATAAAAAAATTGATTCACTGAAAGTTTAACGATCGTTCATTTACGTAACTCTTTTTAGTAAAGCAAATGAATATTAAAGAAAGGAGAGAAAAAAATTCTAAGTTACATAGAGACAAATTTAATTCTTAGGAAAAAAAGAAAAAGACTTTTACGTAGTGCTTCGACGTAACGTAAGAAGACTTACGTCGGAAACGACAAATCCTGTCGGGAAGAAAATTGGACTATAGCGTGTTAGATATGTCATTAGAGGAAATAACTTGATGTGTAGTAGGTGCGAAAGAGGATGAGTAAGCTCAGAACGATAGATCTAGTCTTGGCAGGGTCCGTTATCACGATATTTCGCGCACGCGAACACGCTTATGGGACTTCTGGGAATAATTATTATCACCTTCATATCCTTTTCATAGGAACATTCTACCAGCAGTTTCCATAGCCGAAGACCATTGAAGGCTTTATTACTGTCTATTGCCAAGCTCGACGATTCTACGCCTCGGAAAATGTTGATCTATCCTGTCTACGAAATAAGTTTCATCGTTTTGGCTCATAGAGACATTTCATTTCACTTACGATGTGCCAGATAGTAAGGCAAATGACTCTAACATTTATATGTGTATAACCTATTCAGAAAGTTGGACGTGTTATTTTACTGCCTGTTACGTGCTGGCAACTTCGTTTCTCTCTCTCTTTCTCTCTCTCCTCTCTCTCTCTCTCTCTATGTGTTTTCTCGGATATTATAAGTTCTCTCTTTCGTTGATAAAGTATAGCTTATTAATTCCAAACAAAGTTGGTAGATTATAGACCTTCATTGTATACGATGTTATCTATAATATATCTTTCGCTTCGCAAATGATCCTATCGTTGTAATTATGTCGTGTTACGATAACGTACATACGTTGTTTGGTCACAGTACGCGAGCGCACTTTCTTATCGGATCGTAACCGGATCGGCAGAACGATCAGAGCCAGTTTATGGAAGGGAGGTAGAAACGCATTTTGCGGTACCAATTCCGTGGGAATCCGTTAATATGGGTTCACGAGTCTAACGGATAAGGATCGAAGGGTTGAAAGCCACACGTGCTAGCTGTAAATCGGACCTTCTCATAATTAACGTGGATGACCGTAGCTCCTAGCCAAGCTTCATCGATCGAACTATAGGAAGAATATTTGTACGGAATGACAAGAATAGGAGATTGTTTACTTCGTATCGTTATTAGATTTGACCTAATTAAGTTAACGATAACTGTCGATAAACTGAATAATAAGCTTCATTCAGGAATTTCAAATGTCTTAGTTTCACGAAGGATATTTTTTACTTTCATATAGGAAATCTATATATCTCCTTTGTTAACAATTGAATTTTATAGGATTAAATCTTCGGTCATCGTTTCAAAGCAAAATATAACAAATATACCCGATGCAATTTGCATAAAAATGTGAAGTACCTATATATCAAAAGGATTAATCAATATATGCTTATGAACATCAATATAATGAAGATGAGAGATGGCTCTTTATCATAAAATCTATACAATATCTTTGTTACGATGCAATTAGTTTAACAGGTTGTTCTATAAATCTTAAAGCAATTTAATAATTCTCAAAAAATATTCTCGAGCGAACGAAAGACTTAGACTCTATAATAATCATGAAAAAAGTTCAAGAGTTAGTCAGGTCAAGTCTCGTCTCGATCATAAAACATCGTAATCCAAGCAAAAACTTCGCTAATACCTGATTCCCATAGCGGTACCGACACATGCACTTTTCCAAAAACATTATTAGATGAAAGATCGTCAGAACTTTACTTATCGAAGTATATTTTTAGAATCACCTCCCATCAAAATCTCCTCCTCCTCTTATCCCCGTAGGTTTTTGGTAAGGAACTTTCAATTTAAAGGCAAATCCCAAGTTGATTTTGCACGCTTATTTGTCAACTTCCGAACGCATGACGCACTTTGTTTCAAAACTCGTACTCCCAAAGTCTCGTTATTTATTGGTCAACTTCTTGACACATATTGTCAAACGCTCGTTTCAACATTTTAGTTTCTCGTCAATACTCGTGACGATATTGTTTTTCTACGACTCAAGCAAACTGTGACTCTCATCGAGCTCTCGTCGAGCTCCTTTCATAAGCACCACAATTTCACGACAAAGCAGCAACATTTGAACATCTAGAAAATTCATCCAAAACGTATCAAAAACGGTCTAAATAACTTCAAATGGCGTAGGGAGTCATTTTCCTCAAATACGATTAATTATTCGAGTTGGAAGACACCACTATCTCCAGAAGTCGTCCTGACAACCATCATTCATCTCGTCGACACATAGGGTTAACCTGTGTCAGGGTTCGAACGCAAGACATACATGATCGAAGATCAACCACGAAGCATCCTCGTTACGTGCAAAACATACTACTACTACTACTACTACTACTATGTTGCAGCGCAATAATCTTGTACACACTTCCGAAGAGGAATTATACATCTGGATTAATGCTGTTGATGTTTGCCTGTACAAAAAGATCATCAAGGACATAGAAATCCAATACATAACGTCACTCACTGTGGATCAGGAAATTGGAAAACATCGTCATCAAAGATAAAAATATGTGCTATGTAACATGTAATAAGATATAATATATATATGATATAATAATATATATTTATTATGATATAATAATATATATTTATTATGATATTAATTATATTTATAATATAATGATATAATAATATATATGATAAAATAATTCAGTATTATCAAGATAAGATATACAAAGTTAGAATATAAATTATTGTATGTAATAAACAAAATTTTTCTAATGTAATTTGTGATTATAATATTAATAAATGTTATATAAATATGAGTGTGTGATGTATGCGTGCGTGTAAAAATATGTATCTACAATCAAAAAAGCAATGATAATAAAACAATACAATCAATTCTAGTCTTGAATACTTATTTCATTCTTTCTGATCTTTACCTAGTAAGGAAAATCATGCCATCTCTTCACGCGTTATATGATCTTGGTACAAGCATCAATTTACGAGACAAATTATTGCTTTGTCCAAAAATTGGTATTTCTAACAGAAAAACATAAGATATTAGAAAGTAGTACGATTTCACTTGCTATTTCTTTGAGCATCATACGATTCTGATGTAAATCCCGATCGACGGGAAAACTTACCGCGCTTTCCGTAATTTGAATTTTCGTATAGGAGAATATAATTTACCAGGAGGTGGCGCAATTTTACATGCCACCGCTTCGTACATTATGTTATCCTGATACAAATCCAAATTTGCGAGAAATATTTTCACAGCCTCGGTAATTTGAATTTTTGAATAGGAGAATATAACTTCACAGAACGTAGCACGATATTGCGTGCCACCTCTTCGCTCATCATGTGATTCTGATAAATACTCAATTTGTGGAAAAAATTTTCGCTTTGTCCGAAATTTGAAACTTCAACTGGATCTCGATAGAAAGATTGGAATGGGAATTGAATTTGTGCTAATTATTAAGTACGCATCATATTCGTTTCACTAATATTTATTAATTATTTCAATTAAAATACATTTTTTATCATACAAAATTTATGTACATTTATTTTCTATAAATTATATTATATTTTTATAATACATACAGATAATATATGCTAATTAGCTTAATGCTAATTATACAACGCAAACAATATTAAGTTGTATAACCTATGTAATATTATATTATACTTTATCTATGTAAATTATTATATCTAAAGCTACATTAAATATCATTTAAATCTGGTGTGACAATTCTGTGGGTCGCATGTGGCTTTTTCTTCTACTTGTTGGATCCTTGTTTCGGTACAGCAGGAAGAGGTGACTCCTATTACTTGACACAGCCGTGTCTCGTGTCTTGTATGGTTTTTGTTCTTGTATATTTTGAATAATAGGTTAGAGTGATGACAAATAATCTTAAATAGTGGGGAAACGAATTGACTGATAGTGAGGATCGTGTGGCTCGCAACAAATAAGAAGTTTCCCATCTTTGACTTAAACAATACTCTTATATATTTTTATAATTTTACATCTAATCGATGAACTTCTATTTGATGATGTATCGATTCCGCTTTATTGCTATCATCATGATATGAATACTTTAATCCCAGCAGGCGTAAATGAATGGTAGTCTTCTTGATGAACCTTCTCATCGTGGTGATGTGAATGTTTAAATCCCATTGGAAATTGCAGATAATTGGTTCTCTTTTCAGTAAATATTTTCGTAAAGCTTAATCTAGGAAAGTAGCAACGTATACATCTACGTTGTCGATAGATTTTCAACTAATCCTTTATAATAAAATTATCGAATCGCTCTGTGTAATCAGGAATTACAGAGCACTCCCATGGTATTACCCTATAACAGAAATACCTTGACTAAGTAGGTAGTAAATTTATTTCAATGAGCATTACCACATAATATCGCAAAAGCCATCGAGTAGAGAAAGACAGAGATATCCTTTTAACATAAATTTACTATTCGGCCCGATATGAAATACGTATTACCGACATTACACTAATTGACGTGCATTTAACTTCAATTACAATGCTATGGCTATAAGTACGTGTCAAATGAGTATACGTATATGCACATATATTTTTGCGCGTACATAAAATATCTTTTGCAGAATACGAAGAGATAAAGTATTTCTCGCAATGTACCAATTTACGCACAAAAGCAGCAATTAAAGCGTGCATAAACCTAACTAATTGTGAAATTTGTAAAATGGTTCACCAGAGTACTTTTATCTACGTGTGTATGGTATATACGTACGTTCGTTTTCTTATATATACGGTATTTATATACCTTATATATACACATATATATATATATATATATATAAGAAGAGAGAGAGAGAGAAAGAGAATGAGAAACTATTGCCTATGTCGTGTTATGCAGGAGCGTAAGTTATAACGCATTAACCAGCAACATATCGGATTAGAAGCGAGTATGGATATAGAACAAATCAAAGCTATGTAGAGAAGAGACTCTCGTATCTACCAACTAGTCTAGCATCATACCTCTGAGGCTCAAGTCAATGTTAATTAATAATAACAATAATAAGCGTTAATAGCGAGAATATGTTTCATCTCTCACGCATGGTATATGATGTTTCCTTTGAAAATGATAGCAAACTATTCGAAATTCCAGTATGATTTGCCTACGAGGATATATCATATGTTCCTTGAAAAACAGTTCTGATATGCGTTAAGCCGACAAGCGACACTTGCTTTTATGAAAGTTTCAGCAGAACTTCAAAATTTGTCGACTGCACTTATATATCATAGGAAAGAAATTAAATTGTATCTACTGTCTACTCTATTATCGTGATATTTTCTCTTTCCCATTTTGTCTTTTATTTTTATTTTTATTTTTATTTTTATTTTATATCTTTTTGTTTTTCATAAAAATTATATTTTTAAATAGAACTGTTATACTCATGTTATGTGTGAAACGTGATATAAATGATGGCAGAGCTTTTAAAAAGAATATAGGATGCATATCTGCGTGGTACTAAAATGAATGTTATTTTATACTCATGCCGTATTCTCGTAGTCGAAAAGTAATTTTTACTACTTTTTTCCTTTCTTGTATATCTTTCTTTCTTTTTTTTTTTCTTTTTTATCGTAAATCATTAACGTCTTATGTCGTCATATGTGCATTGATATCGTTTTTGATTTTCAAAGTACCACGTTCGGTCTTGAGAGAGCAGTATCAAGGAGATCTAGAATCGGACGAGATGAATCTAACGCATAGGATCGATGAGGGCTTCGACAGAGTCGATTTTAGAGCTGAATTCAGTCCAAGTCCAAATCTCGAAGGACCACAGCCTCAGCCAAGGGACAACGTTTCACGAAATTTCCCGACGGTTAGTTCATCGCCACCACGTGCAAGGACCAACAACGACGGTAAGCTTCCTTTTTTTTTCTTCTTTCTTTTTCTATCTTTTTCTTCTCTTTTCCTTCTCACTCGATGTTATTACTTCTATCGTTTTTATTATTTATTTCATCTTCTTCGTCGACGAAGAGGCAAGTAGTAGAATAAAAAAATAATTAGAAGAAACAAAAGAAAAAGATAAGGAAAACAAAATACCTGCTCGTCTCCAGTTTATTTGAATACTAACGAAAACTTTATCTTGAATCCGTATTTCTACTTCTCTCTCTCTCTCTCCCCTCTCTCCCCTCTCTCTCTCTTTCTCTCTCTTTCTCTCTCTTTCTCTCTCTCTCTCTCTCTCTCTCTCTCCATTTCTCTCTCTATTCCTCTTTCTATTTCAGTGCATGCGACAATAAAGTGTGAATGTATTTTTGATTATTGTTCATTGTCTCGCAATTGGCCACCGTGCTCGCATGAAATGCAATGTTATAATTGCGATGGGACCTCGATTAATCGCTTGTTAATCGCTTGTTAATCGGACGAGTATTATATATCGCCATCTTCGTTATCATTATTACTTCGTAATTAAATATATGAACTTATCGTAAGATCGAATATATAAACGAATTATTATTAGAAATGATTAATTGATTGTCCTATCGTAAATGCATGTATTTAAACACAGAATGAAAAGTGCTTTCAGGTACGAAGTGTATTTAAAAGATTTTATAAGTCTTGCTTTTTTTTCCTTTATCGTGATCAGAGTTCTAAGAAAGTTAGAATGATATACGTGAGAAGGGAATCTGATTATGAAGGTGGATGGTTGTAGTACTTTCTACGAACCGAATAATTAGATACCGTCTTCTTGAGAAACTCGGAATTCACTGAGGTGTTTCCTTCTTTGAGGAAGATCAAACGCAGAGCAACAGAAATTCAGAGTGGTAGTGGGCGGGATAGGAGAGTGAGAAGGGGAAAGGGCGAGAGTTGGACGAGAGAAGGTACAACTCTTCGAGTTTCCATCGTTCGAATTTCGCGGTGCTATATGCCAGCTTCCGGTTACGCGCATTTCTGACTTTAATGAGTTTATCGGAGGCCTGTGCATAATGCAACGTGCATTTGTACGTTCATACGAAACGGCCTCCTTTGTCATGGTACAAGAAACTTCGAAGATGCTGGATTCGTAAACGCTACGTAGAATTCGTTTCGAAGTTTGCTAGAAAATAATTTCGTAGGAAGGAATGTGATGGTATTCGTTGTTCTCCCTCTCCCTCTCCCTCTCTCCCTCTCTCTCTCTCCCTCTCTCCCTCTCTCTCTCTCCCTCTCTCCCTATCTCTCTCTCTCCCTCTCTCCCTATCTCTCTCTCTCGCTCTCCTTTCTCTCTCTCTCCCTCCCTCTTCTTCCTCTCTCTCTATCACAAACGTTTGATCCTGTATTAACTAAATTTATTGTTTCCTAAGAAGAAAAGTTATATAGTGCAATTAGATTTTTGTGAACTTTAATTGTGTTAATAATTAACGTTGAAAAGAAAAAAAATCTTTCTTTTTTTTTTATCATCAAATGCATCACAGATAATTGAAAGTAATGGGAAAAAGATGTTTATATCTAAGATGATATTAAGACAATCAAAAAGAAAGATCTAAGCGAAACTTAGGTAATTCTTTCGTTGAAATAAAAAGAGAAAATCTAAAGAATTACAATCGTATGTCTGGTGGATGGCCTTAAAATCCACTAGTAATCGAGCATCATAAAACGTTGTCGGTGTTTTACCTGTTACCTCTTTAGTGAATCGCTTTTAAATTCTTCCAGGTTTCTTAGTTGGAGAATAATCATCGGAAATACTTTAATAACGATATAACTTAGAAATATTTCGATTGCGAGAGATAGTAAGTAACTACTTAAATACTTACTTCTCGTAAAATCAGTAAAATAAATCTTTCGTTTTGGATACGATCGATAAAACGTTCGAATGAGAAGCCTATCTTATGAAATGTTCAAGAAGAATGTCGAGAGGAAAAGAGTTGAAATATGAGAAAGTGAAATGTTAAAAGAAATAGAACGAGATGATTGTTTTCCCATGCGCGGAATATTCTCTTTTTTTGGCGTCCTCGAGTTTCGGCCTCGGGTAGAGAAACTCCGATCACGTGTAAATGCAATCAGACGAGAAAGAAAGAAAGAAAGAAAGAAAAGGAAAAAAAGAAAGAAAGAAAGAAAAGGAAAAAAAGAAAGGAAGAAAGAAAAAAAGAAAAAAAAAAAGGAAAAAAGAATGAAGAGTAAGGAGGAGAAATGGTACATATATAAAAAGGATCGACACTTCTTCCTCTCGTTTTTTCATCTCTTCGTTGGCCTGTATAAATTGGATAAAAAAGGAGCGAACGAAAGAAAAACTAAAAAAACTTGTGAGGGGATATAAGAGGCAAAAGGGTATCTTGTAAAATTCGATAAGATTCGAGAACATGCTTTTGGATATTGCTTTCAGCACAAAACTAGTAGCCGATAGTTGCGCCAATTTCAAATTGACGAACTGACAAAATTCTTATATCGAGCCGTGACTCCATCGAATGGAATCGAAATGTACTGAAATACATATGATTAAGAATTTTTTCTTAATTCATTCTTTTATTCTAATTATGATTCGGTTTGATTTAGAAAAATCTTTTTTACGAACTTTAATGGATTATTATCTTTTGAAATTAACTGTTCATAACAGATAAGATTGCATCATTATTCGCTCGTAAATTCTCACTTAGCTAGGAAATATCGTCCTAATATCTTTTACTTCATGCTTTCTCTCTCTCTCTCTCTCTCTCTCTCTCTCTCTCTTTCTCTCTCTCTCTCTCTCTCTTTTTCTCCCTTTCTCTCTCTCTCTCTCTCTCTCTCTCTTTTCCTCCCTTTCTCTCTCTTTCTCTCTCTCTCTCTCTCTCTCTTATACATACTCACTTATTCTCTCTTACACTCTCTTTATCTTTCTGTATGAGTTTGCACCTATAATCGCAATCTATTACGTCATTATCCTTACTCGAAGTTACGTGCTACCGGTATATACGCTTTTAATTAGAAGGCCGAATTATCATGGCGGTTGGAATCAAACCGCTGTGTACAATAGAGATCAAAATTCGTGATCCTACATTACGAATAGAAAAAATTTTCCTTTCGGTGAATCATGAAAATATGTAGATATATTCGTTCAGATATTTCTCTCTCTCTCTCTCTCTCTCTCTCTCTCTCTTTCTCTCTCTCTCTCTCTCTCTTTCATTTTCATTCTCTAATGAAATTTGAAGGATATGCATACGATACGAAGAAGAAACAAGTGCCGTATAGACAAGTTTACAACAAAATTACGAATGCTCAAAGTCAGCCAGATGAAGATACAGGAAGATAGATAGATAGATAGATAGAGAGGGAGAGAGAGAAAGAGAGAGAGAGAAAGAGAAAGAGAGAATGAGAATGAAAATGAGAATGTTCCAGGTTTCCAAGCGATTTCGCGTGCTGCTCGTCGCAGAAACGCTCGACGCGTTCCACTTGATCGAGCTTAAACTTTATCGGTGAAGAATTTTGTCATAACGCTAATTAAACGGTGACCGAAGAGTGAGAGAGAGAGAGAGAGAGAGAGAGAGAGAGAGAGAGAAGGGGGGGGGAGAAAATTACCAACGACCTGCAATGTTCTCGAGAAACTTCACGTTATCGTTCATTGCTTTTGTGACCTCTCTTCTTAGTTACTATCCTCTAAGAACTTCGATCTCGATTTTCTCTTTCTCTTTCTTTCTCATCTTTTGCGGGAGAAAACTTTGCCAACATTTTCTTCCGCAAAATGGAAGGAAAAGAATAAAGGAATACGAAAACTAACGGCGTCTTTTATAATCTCTCGTGGGTGATTAGATAAGCGGATTTAATCATCGAATCGCTCTCATAACACTAAAGCGTTCCTATCGAAAGATTTTTACGAGATTGAGACTTCCGTTCTTTTTCTTTTCTCTATTTTTCTATCTCTCTTTTTTGTTCCTTTCTTCTCCTCTTTCTATCTTATTTGTCCTTTTCTTCTCTCTCTCTCTCTCTCTCTTTTGTTCCTTTCTTCTCCTCTCTCTCTCTCTCTCTCTCTCTCTCTCTCTCTCTCTCTCTTCTTTCCTTTCTTTTCTATCATCCCTTTTTTCACTCTCACATTTTATACTTTGAAATCGACGAACGAAAAGAGTATAAAGTTTCTCCGTGCTCTCCCTGATAAGATTTTTCTTAGGAAAGTATCCTGATGTCGATCGAAAGCTAGAGGAGAGAATGTTTTTAAATCTCGCAAGAGGGATCCAGTATTCGTTTGCTTGTCGCCTACCAACGATCCTCGATAAATTTTACGACGTTCCGAGGCGAAAGGTAATCGTTTTCCTCCTACAAAAGTCAAGAGCACTATGAAAAGAGACGATATATGCGTCCTTTGAGGTCCTAGTCCCTTTCCTTACCCCTCCCTTTCCAACCACCTTCCCTCCTTCTCTCTTCCCACACCTTACTCTTCGTAGCTCGAGAAAGCATCGATTTCGTGCTCGCAATCGGCCGAAAGTGCATTTGAATTTTCGTCGGGACGAGCAACTGGGCTTTAACGGGTACTCCTGCTCCTCTTTTTACTCGATTTGTGAAGGTTGAACTTCGGTAGAAAGGTGGAAGGAAAAGGTACCGTTCCTCTCTTTTTGTTTGGTATCAATTCATGAAAATAAATCGAAATTCCTTGTACTACGATGAGATAAGATAAGATAAGATAAGATAAGATTCTCTTGGTTAAGATTGCAAGTAAACGGTGAAATGAAAGAGATAATAAATAAACAATTATTAATTCTCGCTTAATGAATTATATCTATATAAACTTTGAAAGTATGCTTAGTTTTCGAAATATATTGTTTAGATGGAAAAGTAAAGTTCTGCGAAGAAATTCGAAGATGGTAAGGACAATTAAAATTTGAATTTTTTTTTAATTGACATGAAAAAAAGTATGGAGGAAGTTTCATTTTTTACTACTTCGATGTTTTGTCTCCGAAGAATACAAAATTTCTTTATAAATAAACTCATTTCACTGTACAATGCATGTTGATTGCAAAGCGAGCGCGTTGCGATAGATGCATCGCGTATGTATGTATATATGTATGTATGTATATATGTACATACGTATGTATGTACGTAACTACTTTATCTTACTCAATGTTCAACGATGCTAGCGGTGAGAGAAATTTTGGGCATACGCATGCGCGTTCATAATTTTAAGGTAATTTACCGTGACACATTAGGGAATATTAAACGTATAATAGAATTATTCGATACGTGTCAATTTATTCTGAACTATGTAACATTATTTTATAATTTATTTTACAACATGATAAAATAACTTACGTATGTGTATATATATATATATATATATATATGTATATATAAGAATTTATATGTACATATACATGTGTGTACAAAAGCGCAAAAGCTCGAAAGTTTCTTTAAAATCGTGAACGTAACACTCGACACTCGCCTTTTTAGGTGGCATAAAAAATTTGCATTTCTAATTATACTCACATTCACTTTAAACAAGGTACTTTTCTCGCGAGAAGATTGCACCGCGATCTTCTTCGTATGTAAAACGCTATGAAAAAGCTCTGTACTAGAACATTGTCTTCCTTTATGTGCCTTAATCTTCCCTGAAGGAGCATTTACGCTTCAAAAAATTTTTGATCATATCCGACAATTGCACTTTTTCCTTCCGAACGCATTAAAGTTTCATCTAACTGTCATTTTGTGAAAACCTTACACGTCGTTCCGTTTCTTTATGGCACAATCATGTCACGTTTCATCGATCACTCTTCTACTTTTTCTTGTTAAAATTCACAAATAACTTCTCTGTATTAACTCTTTTTTTTTCTTTTTTTCATACGAACTTCTCTCGTATAATCTAATTATTAATTTTTTATCATCTTTGGACAAAGAATCTATGTAAACCCCCATCGATTCGTTTGAAACTGAATCAACGCTATGGAAAAAATGGTGGCGGATGCATCCTTCTGCATAATGCATTTATGCTTCCTCTGTACATAAATCACTTTTTCCGGCGAGATAATTGTTTCATTGGATAAACTTCAATATCAACGATGGCCATTTTTAAACCTTATATTTAAACCTTTTCGATGCCTTTTTTTACGATCTCAAAAGCTTCGTCCTCCCTTTTCTTTGTTTATTTCTTTCTCTTTTTCTTTCCTTTTATAATCACTTATTTCTCGGCCACTACAGTGGACAACGTGTTGAACAAGTTAGGCTCGGTTGGTAAAGAGGCAAAAGGTACCAAAGAAAAAGACTTGTCCTTATCGGCCGTGGTAACCACGGGAATGATATTTGGCGGCAACAGGGGTGGTAATAGTAGTGCCCTACCTACGACGGTATCACCGTCTAACTGCACGACGGTTGTCTACACGGTTCCCGATGAGGATCGTATGGTTGTTGGATATCTCAATGAATGGATCAATGCCTACTCGTTCATATCAAGTAAGTATATTCGCAATTTTTCCGTCCTTGTACTATTGCTCGGTCGGTAAGCGTCACGAATTTCTCTTTATGGCGAGTGTCGGTAAGAAAAATTCCTACAAGAGAAAATTATAAGATAAGTTGCTTGGTAAAAAGAAACTCAATCGGTACAGTGATCGACATACGATAATATAATTCCCAATGAGATAATAATTCCACAGATTAAGACCAAAAAGAAAAAAGATTGAAGGGAATGAATATTTCATCGATCGAAAAAGTAGTCCAGTCATTCAATCGCAAGCTCATTTTAATAGCGTTCTGTTTGATTGGGATGCAGCATCGTGCTCGGCATTGCAACATTTCTTTTCGTTTTGTAGTAAATCGTAGTTTTGGCATGATCGCTCGGTGTTTCATAAACTTTTCTAGTAGACTTTACCCTCAATCAATCGGTAAAATTTTCTATGGCTGGAGGATAAAGTGTGGCGCAGGTCCACGACTTCAAATGGTTTGATCGATAAGCGAGCATGAAACACTCGAGTGGAACTGCATGAACATATGTTTAAGTCGCGACAGACAATCCATTTATTGTATGTATTTGCAAAAATTGAAATAAATCCAAAAGCTGATACTTCGTTTTATTTTTTTTTTTTTTATTTTATGCTTTTCGCAGACAATCAAGAAAAATTTTATCTCTACATCATCGTATCGGTCACTGGTGGCATCCTCATATTTTTGGGTTTGGTGATTGGCAGACTTCTTTTGAGTCGTCATCGCGCGAAACGAGACGCTAAGTTCCACGCAAATAATGAGGCACTTCCAAATGCATTTACGGACAATATCTCCGAGGTCGACGCGAACATCGATCTCACTACTCCGGTTCCAGTCCCGATGCAGGACACCAGGTAAATTAATTTTTCGTCGGTAGAACGAAAGTGCTGAGAGAGCTCATATTTTAACGGAACGATGAGAGAGCAGAAATGTGCTGTTAGATTTCCGTTTCGTAAAAGCTCGCGGAATGGAAATTCATGGTCGCAAATTTTTAACGTCTAAGATTTTATGTATATATGTATATATCATTGTCAAAGTGACTTATATAACATTTATTGAATCTAAAAATAATACAAATTCTTCATTTTGAAATCAATAGTTTACACTTGATTCGTTTTTACGATTGTAAAAACGAATTGTACATATTAAAAACAAAGAAGGAACGAATATAATAAAAGGGTCACTGATGTGATTAGAAATAATTGGTCACTTTACTTTTAGAATACCGGAGACCCAACTAGCCGAGAGACTTCACGGTGAGCGTTACTACACCGATACGAGGATACCATTGTCACCTAGCAGTATTCACACTGCCCCAAGTCATCATGCGACGAGCACGGGTGTCAGAGTCGATCTGGGTAACCACATGGTGGGCACGGATAGCCTTCACACGATCTTACGCGCGGAAAATCCACGAAGCCTCAACACTAAAAGCTACTACTACGGCTGACACGAAGAAGGGGTTGTCCCCCGCGAGGGACGACCCCCGTCCTTGAGTCCCGTGCCCGAAGTGAGCATGAGAAATTATTGCTTCTAAATTACAATTACGAGTCAAAATTGCATATTCACATACCACACGACGATAAACACATAAACACATACATACATACATACATATATACGTACATACATATATACATACATATATACATACAAATAAACATATATACAGACATACATATATAAATACATATAAACACATAAACACATACATACATACATACATACATACATACATACATATATACGTACATACATATATACATACATATATACATACATATATACATACATATATACATACATATATACATACATACATACATACATACATACATACATACATACATAGATACATACATACATACATAAATACATACACCGTGTACGTTCGAACGATAGAACGAAACGCACATATTATGCTGCCGTGACAAACCGCTGTAAGCACGTTGTCAGCGTATCTCGAAATGGAAGGATTTTTATGCTGTACAATTTTTATATTTTTCTTTTTTTTCTTTTTATATATATACTATTTTATTATTATTATTTTTTATCAACCATGGAAGAACAGAGTTTATGCGAAAGTATCGTAGAAAGAATCATTTGAATAGGAAGTACGAAGAACGTATCAATGCGTTTCCCTTGAGTATCGAAAGGAAAAGATGGAAAAATCGATAAAGTCGTTTCACCTCCTTCCCCGACTAACACACAACAACTGCTTCTCTACTTTTGATGAAACTCAATTTATACGTATGCGTTGAAAATGATATATCTTATCATGAGTTCGAATTTCAGAAGAAAGAATTCGAAAATATCCGAGTAACGAGATCGCATACACATACATAGATAAGATATATACATACATGCATGCATACATAGACCATCTTCACGAGAATCATCGAACTAAGTTATACTTCTCGCTGAAACTTCCCAATAATTTCGAATCGATCGAAGCCAGACTGAAGAATTAATACCTGAAGAAAAAGTGGTCCAATCAAAATGAGAGAGAGAGAGAGAGAGAGAGGGAGAGGGGGAGAAAGAGAGAGCTAGAGGGAGAGAGAGAGAGAAATCAAGCTCGAGGATTTCGACGAGATTACAGCGGTTTTGTGTAATGAGACTTTCTTGTACTGTTTCTCACAGCTAACGTGCCGCGAGATGACTTTTATAATAGAAAATAATGTAATATGTATATCATGTTGTAAATACGATCGTGTAATTTACGATTATTTCTTAAGGGAGTTACGTATTAACGGACGGACCATAGTTAAAAATATATTCTCCGTACCATCGAAATCAATTTTCTAAAGAAATGCGCCGCGATTACTATAATACTGAAGTTTTCGCGATCGTGAAAATGAATATAAATGAATAAAAGAATAAAAGAAAAGAAAAGAAAAGAAAAAAAATGAAAAGAAAAGAAAAAAAGAAAATTAACAAATAAATTAATCAATTAATTAATTAATAAATGAAAGAATAAATAAATAAATTAATTAATTAATAAATGAAGGAATAAATAAATAAGTAAATAAATAAATACGGTTTATCGATAGAAGTTAAATAAAATATGCTCGTTAACTCGTATAGCTGTCGTCCGTATCTTGTTCGAGATAAAAGAGAATAATAGAACGCGTTTCCGAGAACATGACGATCATTGACTCTCTCGAATCGAGTCCTGAATCGACTTTTCTTAAAAACTTCTACGTTAAGATCCCTATCGTGAAAAGATACGAAGTTTCTGTCTTGAGCTCACGAACCTCGATATCGAACGACGATTTTTATTATCATCATAATAATAATTTCCCTTACGCTTTTATACGTGAACGCTTGCGAGTTCTGCCGTAACTTTTATCGACATTATGTAATCGCATCAAGGTTAAAAATCAATAGAAATACCCTCTCCTTTATTTCTAACCCAAAAATGACAGTATCTTCGCGTCGTCGTCGTCGTCGTCGTCATCGTCGTCGTCGTCGTCGTCGTCGTCGTCGTCGTCATAGTCGTCATCATTGTCATAGTTGTCATAGTTGTCGTTCATTGCTCGAAAATCTCGAGAAACACGTTCAAACGTTTATCGTCATCAAACTTGTAATATAATCGATTAATCGATAGAATATATATATATATATATATATATATATATATATATATATATATAATGTACACACGTAAAACCTATTGGTATTATCATTCCCTACATCTTCCAAATTTCAAAGAATATTTCACGATAATAGAAGTATTTCAAATTACATCAGAGAAGAAATATAGCGGTTGACAGTGCCATCTTGATTAGAAACCATGTCGAAATAATCCGTCAGGCTACTGTTTTTAATTGGCCTGGACTAATTAAGACGCTGCTCGGGTCGCGTCAGCCGCGCTAGTCGCGAAAAAGAGAATTTTAATTGTCAGTAGAACACCGTTACTTCTTCTTCTTCCTTCCACTTCTTCTATTCGCTTCTTTTTTCTTGACTCTATTTTCATTTTCTCTCTTTGTCTCTTTCTCTCTCTCTCTCTCTCTCTCTCTCTCTTTTTCTCTCTCTTCTTCTCACACTGTTATTTCTTTGTATTTTCTTTTCTTTTTCTCCATTTCTTTTCTTATTTGTTTACTCACGCATCGTCGATCCTCAAGTAATTGTTTTCCTATCATATATATTTCTATATTTTTACTATGTTTCTTCGATCCAATATTTAAACTAACATAAATATTTATTTATTTACTTAAGCAATGGTAGCAATAATTGGGTAACATCTATTCACACAAATTTTGTGCCTTTTTCGAAGTATCATAAAAGCATTCATTAAAATTAATCACCGGTCAATAAGATTCTTTATAGCATATTTCCTTACATACATGCACACACACACACACATATATATATATATATATATATATATATATATTTATATATATATATATATATATATATTCTGTACATATATATGTATATATTGGGTGTTCGATGTTAAATCGATCTATGCGAATGTCCTTAGAAATTAGAACATAATATCAATATCATCGATATACAATCATACTTTTCTCTATATAATAAAATAAGATAGATAGAAAAATTGTTGGTACTATTAACAATTTCTATAACAATCGCACTATTCGATTCGATATTTCACACCCTCTGTACCCGTACAGTTACTTCTTGAATGATGACGAACATATGGATTTTGTGCCTTTTCCGAAATATTATTCTAAAACAATATTATTTCTAAAACGATTCATTCAGGATAATATCATGTATTTTACACACATAAACGCATTAAATGTGAAATAGTAAAAAAGAAAAGGTATGTTCGATTAATTGTTAGATCAAAATATAGGTTAGACACATGTGTGCGTATAGGGACTCATTTTATCCATTTATCTATCTATTTGAGTTTTATCGTTCTTTTACTTTTCCTCGTTTTTCTTCTCCTCTCCTCTTTTCCACGAACAAGATATAACAATAATAAAATAAAAATAAGAAGACGATAAAAATGATGAAGAATAAGAAGAAGCAGAAGAAGAAGAAGAAGAAGAAGAAGAAGAAATGCATTTCTTGTTGCATATGAATGACGAGTTATCGAGTGCAAATTGTACCAAAGATCTTCTATTAATTAAAAATATCATCGTTCGACGAGGTTCGAGAAATTGTCTTACGAGTAATAATATCGTATCGAGGTTGACCTCCTCGAAACGGAGTGCCTGATATATAACATTCAACGAGAAACATACGTGAATGTGGTACGTACACATAGCCTCCTCGATGACAATTAAAGTTCGATTGATTTTTATTTTATTAGAAGAATTTCTCTCTGATAGTTATTTTCCAATTCATTATTTGTTCTTTCTTATTTCAGCCTTAGAAATGTATCTATCGTTCGTATCTAATTTCATTATTAATTCTTTGTTTTCTGTATGGTCTTTTTTTTTTTATTGTTTTCTTATCGTACATTAATTTTTGTATGTTGTTATGGCTCGTGTGTACCACTATAATGCTGCTTCGCGTTATATCACACACATGTTTCTTTCTTCTCTCTTTTTTGTACGGATATACGGATGTAAGAACGAATGGGATAAATGATAAGATGAATGTGTGCGCGTGTGTCTTTATTGCGTGGACAACAACTTTATTTGTTAGGTCGATTAAGACCCTTACTGAAATAAGTATATAGGAAGTTAGATAGATGGGTAGATAATACTAGTGATATGGGATGTTTGAAATAGCGACGATTGAAATGTGTGTGTGTGTAAGAGAGAAAGAGAGAAAGAGAGAGAGAGAGAGAGAGAGAGAGAGAGAGAGAGAGAGAGAACGAATGTACGCGTAAAAGAGAAGAAAATGAAGATACCTATGTCGTAAGTGATAGTTTCTATTGTAACTAAGAAGATGTACGTTATCGAGCATCTGTAAATATTCCTGTATTATAAAAATAACTTTCTGTCCAGTGACCGTATATCAACGACCTCGATCATCTTAGAATCCCTTTTTCCTCTATCTCTCATTTTCTCCCCCTCTCTAATCGTATACTTTCCAAAAAAAAAATCATCGAGGTTGTCGAAACACGGTTTTTCTCGCGTGTAAAATAAAAAATAATAAAAAAATGTGCAGCCCGATTAATAATAATAATAATTATTATTATTATTCTTTCTTAAGCGATATTCACAAATAATTTGTATTTCCGTCTAATCACATTGTCGTCGTCGTTCGTAGAAAACAAATCGAAGAGATGTTTCATTTCTTTGATCAAATGGTACGAACGAACGCTTGATGCGTCGAAGACAAAAATCGCATGAGCGTGATTACTTAATTATTAAATAAAAAAAAAGACAAAAAAACAAAACGAAGCGGGCATGTGTGTTGTAAGATAATGTAATAAATGTCCTCCACATGATTTTCAAGGATAATATAATAAATTATGACACAATTCGAGCATATGTTGTATATTCTTTCGTTTACGTGAAAAACTATACGTTTAATTTTAACTAATTTGTAACTGTCAATAAAGAGAAAAAAGACGTGACATTTGTATGTATAACATATATGCAAAAACAAAGCTAAATATATACACACACATATATATTCACGAATGGATGATTGTATTTGTCGCCAAGAACGTGGGCGCATCCAATAATTTACTGACAGCTGCAACTTCCTTGTTCTCGCATTACCTTCTAATTAAACTCTAATTACTTGCGACTATGCAATAACTCGAAAACACTTTTCTGTTCGAGAGAGAGGGAGGGAGAGAGAGAGAGAGAGAGAGAGAAAGAGAGAGAGAATTCACTAGGTCGATGACGATGTAAAGTTTCTTTTTTCTTTCTACTCTTTCAAACGAGAAGAACTCTCGAGTGAACTTCATCGATCGTGATTAACCATCGAATATCTTTCGAGAGCAATCCGCTATGGTTCTTTAGAAAAAAACAAAAAAATCCGATAAAATGTTTTCGCGTATCTATATATACGTACACATATCAAAGAGCAAGTTATATTCAAAGAGTAAAAGGGGTCTTTTTTGAAAATAATATAATTATTAAATCCTATTCGATTGGATATACTTTGTACGCTTGTTAAAATTTTTCTTATCTCAGTCACTCGTAAAATAAAATTGTTTCTTTTTTTTTTTTTAAGCTTTTGTGTTTGTCTGTTTCTTTTTCTTTTTCTTTTTTATTTTTTCTCTTTTTTCACAATGCTCGACAATATGTAACGTGGCTTCAACGCGCGGAACTAAACGAAATTCAGATTGTTTCGTTGAAACTCGCGATTGTAAAAGAATAACGTGTGGAAAATTGCACAGAGGAAAAGTAAAAGAAAAGAATAAAAAGAACAAAAAAAAAAGAGGAAAAAGGGACGAGAGAATTTTCCGCGTCGTTAGTCGAAAAGAAAATCGCCGGGAGAAGTCTTTCAATTTTATCGATATTAACTTGTACTTGTTATTTTCTTTTTTCTACTTTTTTAAATGTTCTCTGGAATTATTTAATTACGTACAGGAAACGGACCATATACCTGACAAAGATTTATCCCGTGTCTCAATGTTTCTGTTTAATAAGTCTTTTACTTTTACTTGCTCTTCTCTAACTCTTCTTCTAACGACAAGTAAGATGAAATGGTTACGAGGTTGAATGATTACGAGTTTGCTGCACAACGGTGCCTCATGTGATGGTAAATTATTGTGTGCGTTTTTATTCTGCCTAGTATAAGCAGTCGTTATCGTTAAAAAGGTAAGGGAAAATGCATGAGAGGATATTAACGATTTGACGTGTATGTACCGGGTGAGTCATCGTGTAATTTTTGATCAGTTTAAATGAATTTATAATTATAATAAATCCATTAAAATTACAAAGATTTATATCTAATCCATTAAAATAACAATCAAATGTATGATAAGTTCGCAACTTCTACGTATAAAAATAAATAAATATAAATTTATACATACATATATATATATATATATATATATATATATATATATAAATAATATATATGAAATACTTTTCATAGAAGACATTTTTTTTCCATGCAATTTGCCATGATCTACATTACACAGTTCACCCAGTATAAATAATTGCTAGTCGTGGTGTCGATGCATCGTCAACTCTACACGTACAAATAGAAACCACGATAATATTTTATTTAAAAAACAAAGAAAGATACGAGGAGCACGCAGGCAGAATAATAAATATCCTTTGGTATTACTCGGCATTTGCGAGCTCGCCAACGATCTGCAGAATCTCCGATATCCGTAATCTGATACATATATAGGCCAACGAGTGGGAATAATAATATTTATTTGTATTACCTTATGAAATAATATTACATTTAAACGTTGGGAACGTTGTATGCATACCACGGCTAGCTAGCAAACTCGTTCCATTTCTATATTCCCTAGTTTGCTTCCTTCATCCTTGATATTGTATAATATTCTACGATAAAAAATTAAAAACCCCTAGGCGCAGTTACTATTTAATAGCGCGCTTACCTTTTTTCTTTTTTTCCTTTTTATTTCCCACTTCACTTTCCTTCGAAGAGATATGTTTTCATCGTCGGGTTCGAGTCAAAGAAGACCCCATTAACGTCGTTTTATAAGGTGGATAGACCGAATTAATTATGCGATACGTCGCGAAAAGCTACTTCCAAAGGGTAAGTGGTATTACTTCGTTCTATTTTTTTTATTTTTAATTTTTTTCGTATCGTCAATGAACAGTTGTATTCGATGAAGTTTCAGAAAAGAAAAGCGATAAGTAAATTGTCAAAATCCATCCTGTCTGATTTACAATGTCTTCGTTTAAATATTCCATTTAGAAATACCGTAGAAGGAACTGGTATATTCCTTTGCTATTAAAGGACGTGGAGTATTAATCAGAAATGTCGTGCACGAACGTAATTTCTCTCTCTCTCTCTCTCTCTCTCTCTCTCTCTCCCTCCCTCTCTCTCTCTTTCTCTCATTTTCCGACGTTTCCCATCGACATAGCTTGTCGCCTAGCTCAATTTTGAAATTAGGTGCCCATAGATGTCTAACTAACGTACGAGTATATGTATAATATCCACTCTAAGAGCCATATCTCGCAGAGACATAGCCAGAGAAAATCGCTTTAGAGAAAGTTTCTTATCGATCTGCGTTTTTCACATTTATCCTTCGATCGTTATACACCGATTGCATGATGATATTCACCGACCTAGATCCCTTCGACTCTTAATAATGATAATTTTACATTGAAGCTTTCCGCCATAGTTTTGATAGTGTTACTTTGATAATAAGGTCGCGTTCCTCGTACCGAATCGATCTCATGAGAATACGGATTTCATCCTCCTACTGAGGAAGATTTTTTCTGTTTCTTCTTTTTCTTTTTTCTTTTCGTCATTGTCGTTGTACGTACTGAAACATCGAACGTAAGTCTTGCCACGAAAGAGATTTATTCGGGATCTTAAACTAATCTCGAGACAGACTTATGTACGTTAAAAATGAAACGTTGAGAAAAAGTTGATCCTTCCTTAGAAATATATAAAGAGAAGGAGAGAGAGACAGAGAAAAAGAGAGAAAGAGTGATATCCCAGACAATATCTCTGATAAATTTATGAGTTCATGAGTATCAACGTATGTAACATAAAATAACGCCTCCTATCTTTTTATCGTTTTACGCACTTGATATTTAATATTAATATTTCTTTTCGAGAATAATTGAATATATTATATTGTTTTGGATTCGTTTAAATTCGTTGAAACTTTGATGATATCGTGATTTAAAGAATAGAAGAGTGAAGAGTATAATAAAATAAAATAAATTACGTAAAAGAGTATAATATAAATTTAAATATATATGTAAATATATATGTATATATATATATATATATATATATATATATATATGTATATGTTTTTATTTATATTTTTCCTGATAATAAAAATTGTTTAACAAATTTTTATTATGTAAAATACTCCTTCAACTTTTAATAATTTCAATGTTGTTTGTTTAATTTGATTAAAAACAAAGTACTCGTTCGTCGGTGTTTATATTACATATCAATCGAAAAATTAATTCTAATTGATCATTAGGAACTAATTGAGAATTAATCGATTAGATAGTACTATTTCCGATTAACAGATCTAATATCGTAATAGACTCGTTAGACGTTTTATTTTCTGATAGAAAAGCTTTTAACAATATCTATTTCAGTTAGAACGATATTTTCATTATATAGCGGAAAGATATATATATATATATAGAAAGAGAATGATAGATATAAATAGAGATAGAAATATGTTATCTTATAGAAACATTGAACTAGGTAGGGTCTTCTCTCTAACACGCCATTGAAGAGAGAAAAAGATATTGATATTTGCAACGAGAACATACCATCTAATAGATTCTATAGAAGGATTTACGCTTGGAACGAACGGAATAAAAAGAAAAGAAGAAAAGAAATAAAATAAAATAAAAATACATAATATATATCAACCATATTTGAGATTACATTTGTAGGAATTATATGACTGACTTCGAAATAGTACAAGTACTTACACTGAGAAACTGATGACACTTCTCGAATTTGAAGAAATGAGTGAGGGAGAAAGGAAAACAAGAAAAATAGAAAAATATGATTTTATGAAGGTTTACGATTCTATCAGACTGTTTTCCGAATTCGTACTTTACATATACCTATACTTAGATATATGCATTTCGTATATAGAATAAATGTAAGGGTGGTAAGTGAGAACGTGTATATGCATATGTATGTGTCTAACTTGATTGTTATATATATTACGGGTCGATATACTACCTCGAGGCACAGCCTCGCAACACTCCTGTCAACTCCTACTCTACCCACCATGTCAGCGTCACCTTTCTCTCTCTCTCTCTCTCTCTCTCTCTCTCTTTCTCTCTCTCTCTCTCTCTCTCTCTTTCTCTTTTTCTCTTTCTCTTTCTCTCTCTCTCTCTTTTTTTCTCTTTCTCTCTCTCTTTTTTTCTCTTTCTCTCTCTCTTTTTCTCTTTCTTTCTCTCTCTCTCTCTCTCTCTCTCTCTCTCTTTTGTCCTTTCGTCTTCTATCTCCAACAGTTCAACCAAAGACCGATCAGTTCTCTGCCTCTCTCGATCTCACTCCCATCGATTGTTCGCGTTTCTATTCTCCTTTGCTGCACTTTCTTCTTCCACGTATTCCTTTTTCTTTTCCCACCCATTCGATAAAATGTTCGGAATTTTATAGAGATATGCCGATATCCTTTTTCTTCTATCGCTTCTTCGAATCTTTCGTAAATCGTATACGGTATGTGTGTATGTGTACACGTGTGTGCGTGTATGTGCGTGTGTGTGTGCTTGCAAATGTGTGTGTTGATATTATTTTTTGTAAGAAGGACTGGGCCTATTTTACAAATTTGGTATTATCTGTATTTATTTGAATATCGTTTTTTTATATTGATTCACGATAAAAATATGGATTTTTAACAAATTATCCAATAAAACCTGTATATATCTATGCTCATTGGTTGAATATGCATTATGCAATTAATGATAATCCAATGTATTTAAAATGGAAAATAGTTACGGATGTTTTAAACAAGATACTGAGATCGGTCGTCGAACTCGATTAATTTGACTCCGTTTGATGCAAATTGATTTAACTGTGCTGACAAGGAACAGCCAGAGAAGTAACAGTTGGCGAATACCATGAGAGTATAGAATCGGAGTGACGGATGATAGATCAATTAAATAGGAATGTACGTGAATTATAATACTAAATGTTAGAGAACGAAATGTCAGGTGATATCTACCTACGCAATTGAGAATGAGAGAAGATGAAGTAAACATAGTTAATGTTTAATGGTTACGTAAATAGTATTGTCGTAACTTTCGTCATGTAAATAAACTTTCTACGACTAATACGATCTATTTAGAAATAAATATAAACATAAAACAAATCATGTAACTCGATCGAATTATATTACATTTTGTATCGAAGTATCATCAATTTTACTTTTACAAAAAGAGACACAAAAAGAAAAAATTTATTGTACTATGCTTGTTGATCGAATAAAATAAAAAAAAAAAGATTCAGTTAAAAGAATAAAATTGGTTTTGAAAAACATTTCAACGAAGAAAATTTATTATTGAGTTACCTTGTTCGACTTCGAACAACCACTTGGTTTCTTTTTTTTTTTTATAATTTCTCTTAATTATTTAAGAAGTTATTACTTAAGTTACTTTTGAACTGATCATTCAAATTTGTTTTGTTTTCTATTATTTCAAATTTATTTAAAGAAAAAATTATTCAGCTTAAAATAAATCTTAAGAGTACTGATTATTATAAATAAATTATCATCGTTTCTTCTGAAGTCATATTTTAGACTATCATTTATCCGATTCATTATTTATTATTCACTACACAAATAATAAAAAGAGAAAGAAAAAAAGAAAAAGTTCTTAACTCTGATTCGTTTTTCAACCGAGGAATTCCTTGTTGATTCTATATAAAAAAAAAAAAAGAAAAAAAGAAATCTCTTTCATTTCGCTTCGTTTCTTTCGCTGCAATTTCACTTTAGCCAACGATGCTACTACGGCACACGTGTCGATACATTTTACAGAGTTATCCTCTACCTCGATTTATTTATCAGTTGATATTAAAAGAAAATAAAAGAAAATAAAAAAATATAGATGAAGAAAAAGAAAATAAATAAATAGAAACTTGTAGCTTCGAATTTCCGCGTGTTAATGAAGTAAAACGATGATCAACGCAAGTTAACCACAATCGTTGAAATATTGCTTAATTACGCGTCATGGGACCGTTTTAATGACTCGTCTCTCGTGTCGCACGTTAACACATGACGTGAAAACCACGAATGATTTTAAACAACATTAACATTCGCGTTATTTGCCTGCCGTCTCTCTCTCTCTCTCTCTCTCTCTCTTTCTTTCTCTCTCTCTCTCTATTTTTTCGTCTAAAGCGTAACTTTTCATACGATCATTATACGAGTAAAAGCTTTCGTCGTCCCGTCTATTCGACGTCCGTTCGAAGCATTTATACGAAAATCGCGTAATAATTAAAAAAGAAATGAAACCTTTTAAATCTTTTAACATTCGGAATCGTTGCTCAACTAAGCACATAACTTGATTACAATGTTAAATTACGACCTTTTGACCTTCAACATTATTACAAATTTTCACTTCTCTTGAAATTTCTTTAAAGCCTTGAGACAAGTTTTATTTTATTTTCATTTGCTTTTATTCAATTTTAATCGTCTAATATAATATACTATATATATATCGATACAAGTTTGTATTACTCGCTCTAACGATCACTGAAAGTTTCACTATTATAAATGTTGCAAAGGAAGATACTGTTCATTGTAGTTTCTTTGACCAATAGAAGGAAATTAAAGGATGTTTGTGTGTATGTGTGACTGTGTACACCGCCCGCATGATCTCTTCTTCTCCATGGATCCCCTCTTTGATAAGAGGACGAAGATAAAAGATAGAGAAGGCAAATTATCTCTTTCGTTCTATATTATCAGAATATAATTAATTTAGCACAATCTTATTAAATATTACTTTTCGATGATATTTACCAATTTTGTCAATATTTAATTAAAATTATATTGATATGAATCATATAAGTATATTACTTTGTACATTTAGTTATGATACATTTTAATAAAGAATTATTGGTCCATTTAATTCAATTGAAAATTGAATTGAAAAATTTAGTTCATTAATTAAATTCATTTATTTGACTTACCTCTCTCTCTCTCTCTCTCTCTCTCTCTCTCTCTCTCTCTCTCTTTCTTTCTTTCTTTCTTTCTTTCTTTTTTATTTGTTTCTTCTTATTCACAGTGAATGAAATAATACGTAGAAGTTAAAACGAAATTACATAAGAAACTATAAAAAGAAAAATAAAAAAAGGGAGAGAGAGATATTTCCAAGTACGAACACGTCTCAACGAATATTTCCATTTCTTGCTATCGACATTTTCTTTCCGTTCTATGTCGGCTGAGATAGACTTATCGACGGGTTAGCGTTTTCTAACGATAGTGGTGGTCTCACTTTGCTATCCTATCTCTCGATCTAAACGCATTCTCCGTCGTTCTTCTCCCATTGAGAAGGCATGTGTCCTACTTTCATCAGGGACTCTCGACATTTTATATTCTCTTTCTTTTCACAATTTCGCTCGTCAATTTTTTTGAAAGACCTTTAAACTCGTTGGAGATAGATGGAAAATGTTGATATCTACTTCTCTCTCTCTCTCTCTCTCTCTCTCTCTATATATATATATATATATATATATATATATATATATATATGTAAATATATATTATAAATATATATATATATATATATTTATATATATACATACATAGAAAAATTTCTTCGATAGGCCCTTTTGTGCAGCGATCGCGCATTTGGGATACGTCTCGTCTCATCAGCAAAAGCAGGCCGATGTCAATAGGGAGTCGGACAAAGGAGAAACCTCAAGTATTCTCGAACGAATGGAGGTGAAGAGACGTTCGATATGTATCTTTGTCTCGCGCTCTCATTCCGACAAATTGTCTCGTTCGAAGACTTCAACTATTCGTTCAGTTAAGGTTTGGCTCAAACTAAACCAAACCGATCTGGACGTGACAAAATCGTTCGTGATAACGCGACGGTAGATCTCTTTTCAAAGAGATGATATCTATTTCGTTCTTCTCGGTGCTTTTTACTGCCTCCTTTTGTACACATGTCAGTTCCAGATTGCTTGGAGATTATGGCACGATTACATCTATTATTATGCCTCAGGCCGGTCTAGATTTTACCTCGGAATATTGATTTCTCTTCTCTTTCTTTTTTTTTTTTTTTATTTTTTCTTCTTTTCTTTTCTTTTTTCTCTCTCATCTTTTCCGTAGAATGTAAATGTCGATTCAATTCGTGATTTCTGCCAATCCTCTAAATCACTTTCACTTATTTGCTTTTTAGCTTATTTAAGAAATAATTATAAATGATCATGAACGATCCTGATTGTTTGGAACATTTTATAATATAAGTATATATATGTAGATATAAAAAAAAAAAATAGAAAAATTACTCGATCAGTGCTAATTTCAAGACAGTCTTAAAGACCGCTTTAATTGTACTCCGTAATTTGATATCTGGCACCTGTTGAAGCGCAGTTCACACGGCTACGATTAAATGGCATCTCTCGCTCGATTTTCGTGCGTTCGCTCGCGTAATAAAAGTCGAGGATTAACAATCGTCTTTAAAGTTCTTGCTGGATTTAAAGAAAAAAAAAGAAGAAAAAAGCAAGTAAAAAAACGCAGAAAGAAGAAGAGACACAGAAACCGCGAAATCCAATTGAATCTTATTAGCTTTTATCAGGTCATCTATGTTTGCTCGTTCTTTCGAAATCTCCTCGCGACTTTTGTTAAATACTTAATTCCGGACGCTTTGATCTTTGAAAAGTTAAGTAAAAGAAGAAGAGGAAGAAGAAAAAAGTAGAAGTAACCAGCAAACTGTCAAGGTTCGTTGTAGAATTGGATTTGCCGATGTTTTACTTTAAATATTTCGAGATGCGATTTCCTAACACTCAAGTGGAAGACCGAAAGTGAAGGGGTCTTCTTCGATTTATCCTTTAGTACCGACCAATCGCAATTGTATTCATCCTTTTCACAGAAATCAAAGAGAGAATGAGAGAGTGAGTTTCTAATAGGAACTGCTCTCGGAGCAGTCAGCGTTATTGACAGAAGTGCTGTCTGACAATATACGAAAGTAACTGACGATGCTTTACTCAGCAAAAATTCGAATACGTTCTCTTTCGAATCCTAGATATTTCAAATCGAGCAAATTATATGAAAAAATCGTTCAAGTGATAATAAGAATGAGTTGGGTTGTAATCGTACACATATATGTACATTATTTCTACTTATCTAGCTAATGTGTCACCACATCGCGTTTCGTGAAAAACGTTAAGCAAGAAACACGAAAATCGACTTTTAACGGGAATGTCATTTATATTTAAAACTTTCGAAAGCAGGAATGTTAGTGAGAAAATCACCACGTGAGATTTTTATCGGTCTAAATTTTATTCTTCGATCGGTAGCGAAAATTTCAGTTTTCGCGTGACCCACCGACCCGCACGAGAAATAGTTTCGCAAAAATTTACCGTCATTATTCCGACTCCATACACATAAATCCACAGTCTGATCTAAAAAATGAGACTCCGAACAATTATAAATGATTACTACGTATTTACATGTCTCGCGAAAATATATCATAAGTATATAACCTCTTCTACTCAGGTCAACAAGAATATTATAAAATTTCTTTCGTATTTACGGTTGTAAATATTTTATTACCCATTTTATTTCACTCGAATAAACTTAAACTTTCTTCTACGCGTTGGTAAATACATTGGGATGACACTACGCTAAAATGTTAACGAGATAAGTCAATTTTGCAACCCGGACTTCTATCTACAAGAACAGAATATATATGTATATGTACACGTATATACTCTACTATAGTATGCAAATTAACTCTCACAAATAAATTAACTTCTATGTTTATTTATATCCATCAAGGTTGATGTAAAATAAAATTCGTGTAAATCTATAATTTATTGGTCACTTCTTTTCTGATCCCCAATTTTCTTTTTTTTTAAGTCGTTCTATAAACAAAAAGATAGAGAAAAAAAAGAACGACGAAAAAGCCGATGAAAGCGGCAAATCATTGGGTAAGTATGCTTTATCGGTTCCTCGTCCATTCGAGTTTTCAGTATTTAAAATCAGAATGCTTTTCGCTCGACGTATTCATTGATAATACATCCAGAACGTTTTTGCTTTTTGTTTATACTCAATCAGTGTTTATAAATATAGCAGGATGCTAACGCATGCTCATTTCAACGATTTCGTTCGAGGGAAATCGAACAAATTTCGATGAAAATTATTATTTTGTATCGGGATATCGCAAGAGAACAATATAATTCTATATAAATCATTATGATTTTCATAAAAAAAAATAGAGTACTGATGGCGTCTCTCGCAATGTTGATTTATAGAACTGAAATGAATGAAAGCAGTTTATGCAAATATTATTGCAGTTGAATTGGTTTGGCACTGAGCCAGTACACGCGTGCCGCTTGAATTTTACAACTAGAAGTGAAATTCTCATGTACGTTCTCTTCTGGGACTACACACACACACACACACACACACACACACACACACACACACACACACACAGGTATAGACATAACGTGTATCTAACACTTTAGAATCGGATTACGATATTCACCCTATTGAGTCTATGTTGTAGACATATACTTCGAAAAACAATTAAGACAGACGTGTTTAGCACGAGCTGATGTTAGATCCAGTTCATTCTAAAAATCAAGAACGTCGAAGGATTCTTGGGAATCTCAAAAATTTCGTTTTTTGATGTTTGTTGTGTTTTTATCTATACTTATTTACTACCAGTAATTTATACTTCTTTTTTCATTTATTACCTATATATTTAATTTTAATGAAAATTTATCTTTGTCTTATCGGAAGAAATATTTTTATTAAAATATCGAAATATTTTATGAAATTTGTATAAATTAAAGAAGATTGATATTTTACTTAAAAGTAAGATATTTTTTCAAAAACTTTAAATGATTTTCATAACGAGATTTGCAATTAGCTTATGTCAAGTAGCTAGAGACTTATTCTTTTTCTCTTTCTCTTTCTCTCTCTTTCTTGATTTATCCTGCCAGATGTATACTTAATTCCAACGACGCGATCAAGTAGGCGAAGGTAAGAAGATCACTACGTAGAACTTTGATAGATGTAGCCTGGTTGAACTTAATGATCCTTTAGTATACACCGCTAACGAACACTATCGCGGATATTAACAGGTAGTATACTCAAAACGAACTCCGTTAAGTACTCAAGAAATTTCATACGCTAATCTTCATACATAAAATTTTCATATAAATTTTCTTTGTAAATTTTTTAATGTACTATTCCCATGGAACTTCATCGACGTCGATGGATCAATTGATTGGATTAATCTTTTAATTTAATTAAATCGTATAATAGTTGAAATAACTGCAATTAATGTATCATTTTTTTTTTCTTTTCATGCATTTAACTGGAAACTTTCCTTTTTCATGTTTCATTGTTCTCTTTTCTTTGCTTTCTTTTTTCAATATTTTTTAATTTTGTTTTTTTTACGTAAAATCATCGTATCAAATCCAAAATCGATATGTAACAAACAGATGCATTCTATACGCTTTACTTCTCTTCTCTTCTATTCTCTCATCATTTAGTTGTTTATTTTATGAGACACAGCTCGTAATATTCATCAATAAATCTCTAGATAGACAGTTGAAAATATCGAAGAATTTTATTGATGATTGAATCCAATACGGAAGGATTGTTATCCTAATTTAACCTGTTCACAGTCTATAACAAGTTGTTTATTCGAGTGTACTTCGTATTTTCATTGTACTACATCAATTTATTATATATCATCGAGTTGTACTACGAAAAACGTTTATGAAATAAAAATAAATAATTTTGAAAATATCTTAAAACGTTTATTGGATCAACGTTAATTATTTCAATATTTTTTTCAAACTTACCAGTTTCCTATTTTTTTTATATACATTTTATGATTTTCCCAATGAAATATAAACTTTAAAAATATTCTTTATGACCATAAGATCAACGATTCACAATCCAATTAATTTTTAAAAATACACAAGTATAACCGATAGTATAAAAAATAATAGAAATAAAAAAAACGAAAAGAGCTTATAAAAATTTATGTGGAATGAAAAACAAACGAAACGTTTATTCTACCGTTAGGGATATAATTGAATCTTACGAGTAAATTTAATTTATACCCAAATTTAATCGATTATAATCGTTTGATCATTGATTTATCGATTTAAAGAAAATCTTTCGAACGATCGCCTTGAATCAAAGCGATAAAAGGAAAACGTTTACCACGAAGGTTGTTCGAACGACACCGTAACAGTGCACCGTGCGTTGACTAACTCGACGTGTACTCACTTACAGAATATGTCACTGAAAACCAGTCCGTTACGATGTGTGTGACGGAAAATGATAGCGATCGCTGGTCGTGTGTATATAACCAATGCCAGGCGATTCAGGTCAAACTTCTACCCTACGATATAACGTTATCGTAACCCTCTCCTTACTTTACTTCCATTAATGCCAAGGACAAACTCTTCTAAGACTCTACGAAATGCAAAGAAATTTCGATCTCGATTGGACTTTAATGAATAAAAAAAAAAAAAATGAATAGAAAAAAATCCAGCCTCTACACGTGATGGTGGAAGAGCTGAGTTTAACAATACTAACTTCACTTTCTTACTCATACCTTCGACTTTTAAAATCGTTTTCTTCTATCGAAACTCTTTTCATTTTCAACTCCAATTATAATCAAAGATTGTAACGAAACGTGCGAGCTTCGGAGACTATCGATTGACACTAAAAAGTTTACATACGAGAGGCAAAGTACATACGGTCCGACTAACGCTACGTCGTACTACTTTCCGTGTACAGAACTTTTAGATAAAACGAAATCGTGGAACTTTCTCTATCCCGCGTAACTCGTAAAGGTCGCGCGCGTGTACGTGGTATATAATCAATACATACGGAAATCGAAAGGGTATTACTTTTCTCTCTGTATCTGTTTGCGTTATCTGATTTTTATTTATTCAGAAACTATATATGTATATAGGTCATATAACTAAAAATAAAAAAAAATATTACACAAAAAAGAAGTGTCCTTTTTTCTTTTATATATATATATATATAAAATAATTTGTGTATATATATATATATATATAGATTCAACTCTATTCAAAGAATAATCCCTCATAACTTTTTATGAATGGTCATTGAGCTTCGTTAGCAAAGTGTCCTCTCGGAGTGTGTTTTCTTTTTTTCACTTTTCTCTGTCTCTCTCTCTCTCTCTCTCTCTCCTTTTTTATTTTTAATGAAAAAGAAAAAGTATGCCGTGAAAAAACGATTCCGTTGCAACAACTGTCGTCGTACTTGTCGTTGGGTGCGATCGATGAGCGGTCGTCGCTTCGAATGATCGATTCGTGTGTCGTTTCTGTCGCATAACGGACCGTTGACTACGTCAAGAATCTATGTATAAATGACTTATACGTACGTATGTGTACGTGTATATACATGTGTGTGCGCGCGCATGTATGTAAACGTATACGTATACCTGTGCTTTCCTGCACAGAGAATATTCACGCTTAAATCCGACTTACCTGTCTACTTTCTTCCTTCCTATCTGCTAGCTTTTTAATCTCCTTATTATTTCCTGCGTGATGTTGAATAATGTATTTCGTCTCCTGTCTCTTAATAACTTTGCACGGAATATGAGATATGACTTTTTGAAGATATAATTTTCTAATGTCTGTATAACCCTTATCCATCTCTCTTTCTCTCTGGTTAAAAATATAAAATTTTAATTATACTTATGACTTTTTAAGATTTATTAAACTTTGTTGAAAAAAGATTTATTAGATTTTATTAAAAAAAGAAAAATCTATGAAATTCATTTTAATATATTTCAATTAAGATCAATAATTCTTTCGGAAGTATCTTGAAAGAAGATAATTTTTTTCTTTTTTAAGAGATAGAGATAATATAGACATTAGACAGACCATTTTATTCGTTTACTCGTTTTGTGAAATTCGTTGTTCTTTCTCAGTTGTAATAATGCTAAAACCAGGAGCCATTAAGATAGTAAAGATACTTTATGACGGTCGAATCTAGACCATTTCTCTTTTTTCTGTATTCTCTTTGATCCCTCATCTAACGCTGACACATCTTACGTCTCTTTGCCTTTGATCTTACGAAGAGTCTCCACTGATCTATTTTAAACATCGTCCAATGAAACTGAAGGATAGAAAAGGGCAACGTTATTAATGGTTCCTCGAAATAGAGAATTGGATCGGATAAGTTAAGAAGGATAAAAGACAAAAGCTTGAATATAATACTCTCGGTTTCTAAGGCGATCTTATGATCTTTGAAATGAAAGAAATTTATTAGATTAGCAAAGACGATTACTTATTGCAAAAAGATCTTTTTTTCAAATGAAAATCTACTTCATTAATCGCAATAGAAAGATGATAGATATTTCTCTATCTTTATACGATCGCCATTCGAAATCCACCTTATTTACAAGCGAGTCTTAATTAAAAATAAATTTTTACCATAAAAACGATAAGTTCCTTTCATTTTCTCTGTACCTTTTTCTTTTTTTCTTTCTTCTTTCTTTATTTATTTTCCTATTATAAATAATGTGAAATTCTTGAAAATTGAAAAATTTCAAGAGTAAATAATTTAGTAGCAAAAGTTTCCTTTCGTTAATATTTTGTCTTTTTTCCTCTTTCTCTCTCTCTCTCTCTCTCTCTCTCTCTCTCTCTCTTTCTCTCTATCTCTCTCTTTCCCTTTTAGAAATAATGGAAGATAAAGTTAGAATGACTACTGGGGCATTTCATTCAAGATATCACCGCGCCTAGAAACTCAATGGGACGAAGACGATATAGCCAGAGATTCTACCACACCCTTGCAAATAAGTAAACTCCTCTTTTGAGTGACGCAAGCTATTGCGATTAGGTGGGATAAGAGACAGAAAGAGAGAGGGAGAGGGAGAGAGAGAGAGAGAGAGAGAGAGGAAGGAGAAGAAGTGGGAGGTACAAAAGGATCGTGCGAATGCCTACCTAAGGATGGGCATGAGAAAAAAAAAGAGGAAAAGAAGGGTTGGAAACATTGGATCGATGAAGAGGTTGGGACTTGACGTATTTGAAACAAAATCGATTATCGAGGGTTATCGTATTGGACGATTTAGCATGTGAGAAGCTAATGTATCATCGTGTATAGAATTTTCAGCTGGTTGATCGTCGATAATAATTACAATCGAACTTGGAAATGAGCCTTTTACAAAACGGTCGACAAAATTCTATTTTTTTTCTTTCTTTCTTTCTTTTTCTTTGTTTTTTTTTTTTTTTATCCAAGTTTCTACCGAAAATTCACAAACCAAAAAGATCTATCTTCTATTCTAACTTTGAATCCACTTTTCATTAAGCGTACTCGTCGCACGGTTTACGTTAGTCTCTGGAAAGTGTTCACTATTTAATCGTTGAAAGTTCGTGGTAAACTCTCGGTCGGCGATAATTTTCCGTTAAGTTTCATCCTACCTGTATATCCTTCTTAAGATACTTGAGACTTTAAAGGGTTGTCATAATACAAATTTCAACCATCAACGAACTTCTTCGACTTCCAGAACGAAGCATTTTGATAGCGTACGTTGCTCGAGTTATTATACGTAGTTCTCATCGTCTTCATCCTCGTAGTATTCGTAGACTTCGTCGTCTTCGTCATCGTTGTCATTGCCTTTTCGAGCGTAACGGTATTTTCATTGTCTCTTTACTTTGAACACCAAAGAACAACTCGTAACGTTTACCAATCAGCTCGGATTAATCTTCGCGAAAGCTCTCTTCGTGATACTTTAATCGAATTAATCGAAGTAACAATGTATTTAAGCTATATACGTCTATACATATACGATACACGCATATGTGTTTCTATATAGGACACGTAAAGTTTATGTATGTAGAATTATAGATTCGAACAAGCATCAAAGCGCAATTCTTCCATGGACGGACGCAAAAGCCGCATTTTCCACGGCGGAAGGTTCAACCGACTGGAAATTTCCGCGATGTGATGTAACGGCACAGCTATCGGAAAATTTTTCGCAACGCATTGCGATACGGAAACGATTCGGTTTTGTGGGAGAAAGGAAAAAGGACAGGAGAAATCGACGGAGAAGTCTACATCCGTGATATAATAGGATTATTTTTGGATAAAAATCAAATTTATCAAATTCCAAGATGGCTGATGCCTTTTATAAAACATCATAGATCTCACCTTTATTATTAATCTATGTAACACGTGTCGCTGTTTTTACAAAATCAGGAATCTTGTACGCACGCGTACATATATACACGTTTATGTGCAGCATCGTAATAAGTATCGTAAGTTCACATTTTTTGTTGTTATTGTTGCTCTTGTTGTTTTATATATATATATATATATATATATATATATATTTATATATATATATATATATATATATTTATATATATATATATTTATATATATATATATATTTATATATTTATATATATATATTTTTTGATTCATACGATTTACGACTTGTTATTTAACTCTGCGTGCGTTCAATTTCTCCGCTGATTTTCATATACTTTTATATAACTAAGATGTATACACATAACTCTCATCGCAGCATTATCCCTTTCTTTCTTTCTTTTTATTACTTTTCTTTTTTTATTTTCTTTTTTTCTTTTCTTTTTTTTCTTTTCCCTTTTTATTCTTGTCTCCCTTATAATCCTAGTCTTTTCAAATAGGAATCCCTCGTTCTCTCTCGTGCAACGCGAGATAGCTTGTTCGAAGAATGAAGAAAGGAGCGGGCGGGACGATCGAAACGGCACCTATTTTTCTCGACGATCTCGAGGCGATATCGAAAATTAAAAAAGCCTGACGACAACGATGATGACGACGACGATGACGACGACGACAACGATGACGACGACGACAATGTCGATACAAAAGAGAAAATTCGTAGTTAGGTATCTCAAGCACGAGTCGAGAATTTTACGCTACTTAGGAAATGGAACTTTTTTCTGTTTAACTTTTTTTTGTTTTTCTTTTTTTATCAGGGAGAAATGTTTCGGGAAAAGACAATAAAAATAAAAACAAAAAGAAAGAGAGAATAATAAAAGAGAGAAAGAGATAGAGAGAGAGAGAGAGAGAGAGAGAGAGAGAGTGAGAGAAAGAGAGAAAGGGAGAGAGAGAATAACGAATCAACGGATGAAAAAATACACGAACGTTGCGCGTCGAATGGCAGAGATCGATGCAGAGGCAAACAGAGCCGTGCGCGAAAAGGGAGGTCACGAGAATCGTACAATGCTCATTATTGAGCCATCTAACCTCTACGTCGCACGCACACGAACATCTCCCGCGTGTAAACTATCGAGATCGAAACTCACTCTCTTTCTCTTTTTCTCTTTGTCTTTGTCTCTGTCTTTGTCTCTGTTTTTGTCTCTCTTTCTTTCGCATATTGAAAAGCCTGGAAATATCTTCTCTATTGTGTCTAGAGAAAGATTTCACGAACTTCATTAGTTTTAATTTCTCGTTGCACGAACGAATCCACTTTCCATTTTCAAACTGTTGAGGGAGACGAATCGGAGGAGTAGAATTTTGAATGGTTCTTCTTTTTCGTGTTATTATTATTCTTTTTTTTTTCTTTTCCTATTTTTATTTTTTTTTCGAGATCTCCTCGAAATCGATTGTCTTACGAAGCAACTCTATCTCTATGTCTATCGCTATCTTCTATCTCTATCTTCTTTTTTTCTTTTATTCCTGAAATTGACAGGATCAGACCGTGCGACAGAAGGATCATCTCGATTCTTATTTCTCTCTCTCTCTCTCTCTCTCACTTTTGATCCTTCCATAACGGTAAACGATAAGCAAATAGAAAACTTCTTAACAAGACGCAGTGATCCGTGCACGCTTAATAACAAAGCTACGCTTTCTATCGTTTCTAAGATTGTTCGTTCGTTCGTCCAGGCGCCCTCGTCTTCTGTAATCTAGGTTACCTTACAATTAAGGTCAGGACCGCGCAGCGTGCGAAATAAGATAGTGAGGGTAGCAGAGGAGCTTGGATAGAGAAGAGAAGGTGGTGGACTAAGGAGGTCGGGGAATAAATTGCACTCGAGACGAAGTAGGGATATATGCACGAGTGTGCTGCTTGCTAACTCGACTTAAACGAATTTTTTTCAAACAATCGAATTCTTTAAATTAATCGGCCTTGATTCTTTTTCTTTCTTTCAATTTTCTCTTTTTTTTTTTCTTCTCCCGAAAATTTCACTCATTCACTTTATCTCACTCACATTTCTTTCTTCCAGGGCTTTAAACTGGACAAAATTATTGCGTTACAAGCGGAGGCTTTCGCATTTATTCCATAATAATAATAATTATTATTATGAACATGATGATGATGATGATGATGATGATAATAATGACGATGATCGATTAAATAAATCATTAATTATTAGATAATCGTTACGTCCTTCCTTACGCGTAACACGAAATGGAAGAAGTTGAGGCAAAGCATCGAAAAGACGAAAGCAATCTATTACGTAAGTAGATATTATATAGACTATCTACCATTTGTATAATCTTGTTATTATATTTGAAAAAAACAAAAGCAAAAAGAAAGAAATATAACTATTTGAGTGAACATAACTACATCTTCGGCATGGATATCACTTTTTTTCCCCTTTATAATAGCCGTGGACTATTCGCAAATGAAATGCAATATTTCATCTTTTCGATTTTTATGTATCTCTCGTGATTCTGTCGACGGTATCGGTTCGTTCATAGAGCAAACCAAGGAAAGAAAAAAAGAGAAAGGGAGAGAAAAAGAGATAGAATCAATTTTATTCATTTTAATCGTCTCGAACTCTTAAACGTGCTACTCTCGTATTTACTTACGTAATTGGACCTTTTCAATTCGAGGAATGCCCAAGGCCGTTCCGATACCATCGAAGATTCGCGTTTGTTGCTAACGAAATGAACGAGCTGATAACTTGAAAACGTTTGGTCATTCGCAATAATCGGATACTACGTAAATGTATTCTTAAATACGATGATAATTATTTACATAATTAATAATTCGTGTATGTACATACGTATGTATGTGTATATAGGTATATATATGTATACGTATGTATATTGTATTCGTATTATTGTATATCACTAATAATAAATATATGACAATATTTAACGCTTTGATTATTGTGGCGCTCACATTGGACGTTCGAGGAGAAATGAGACTGAATGAAAATAATACGCGGAGCACACTCGTCAAAGGTCATACCTTTCCCTACTACTATCTTGTATTTCAAAAACAACAAAGCCAAAAACTAAAAAAAGGAAATCGAGCGATTTCTAATACGCTCGTAGTCCTTTTCCTCTTCCTTAATTTTTGTTATCATTATTATTATTTTTCTTTTTGTATTATTTTCTTTCGTCTTTCTTTCCCGCTTTTTCTTTTTTACCTTCTTCGTCACCTTCTTTTAAATATTTGTCATTTATATGCGTAAATATACATTCCCTCGCATGCGCTTACGATAATAATAAAGTATCTGACGGTCAACAAACTCAACGAGTCTATATGTGTAATTACAGGATACAAACCCTATGGCGATTTAGACCAGCTAAATGCTCAACACGGGGTATCTATAGTTTTCTTTTATTTATTTATTTATTTATTTATTTATTTGATCTTTTATTTCTTTTTTCTTTTTTTTTTTGTCTTTTTTCTCTTTTTAATAATTATTCGAACTTTCCCCCCTCCCCCTCTCTCTCTCTTTCTTTCTCTTTCTTTGTTTATTTCGTTTACTCTTTTGCGACTTTTTTTTTTTCGTATTTTTCCCTTCTATTTATAGGATCTCCCCTTCTCGCTCAGAATTCAACTCGATTATCCCTAAAACTAATTCTGTTATTTTGTTCGCCTAACTTTTTATATTACACGTATGTAAGTACATATTTCGTATATGTATGTATATGTTTTCGTGCGTTGTCCTGTCCCTTCAACAAGTGTACCTGTTTGTGTCTGTATGTGTATCCTCTTTTCGTGTCGATGTTCACGTCACAATTTAAAATGATACTCTATTTTTAATAATAATAATAATAATAATAATAATAATAATAATAATAATAATAATAATAATAATAATAATAATAATAATAATAGTAATAATAACAATAATAATAATAATAATAATAATAATAATAATAATAATAATAATAATAATAATAATGTTAATGATTATGGTGATGATTTTGATGATGATAATGATAATAATAATAATGATAATCGTAATAATAACAGTAATAATAATTGCGTAAACGATAATAAATACAATCGTTTAGACGCACTCGTTTATCTTTTGCTCGAAGGTAAGCTCGTATAGCTCATCTCGATCGACGAAAAAGCGTACCCACCTTAAGTCTAATTGTCGTACGATCATATAGGAACGGTAATTGATAATCTTTAATCGCATGGGGCGTGATCACGCGATGCGAGGCGCGCGCTTCTCTCCGATAAAAGTCGATAAGTACTCTTCTTCGTAATATCGTGACGTTGGCCAGCACCCGGTGCAATTCGCTTATTGAAAAAAGGTTGAGGGGAAGGAAGGGAGGGAGGGAAGGTGGAGAAGAAAAAGAACTAGGTAGAAGAAAGACAAAGAAAAAAGAAGGAGGAAGAACGGTCTCCCGAGAAATCTCGGATCGATCTTGAATACATTTTCAAGGTCACTCACGCCTAGACCGTTCCAAGGACATACTGCTTCTTTCTCTTCTTACACACACACACACACACACACACACACACACACACACACACACACCCACACACATCCACACATACACAAATACACACATATTTTTCCATCTTTTCTCCTTCTTCTCTTTCTTCTTCTTTTTCTTCTTTTTTTCTTCTCTTTTTTCTTCTTTTTTTTCTTCTTCTTCTCCTTCTCCTTCTCCACACCCTTCGCATATTCTAACTCTCGCCTCATACTCTTTCTCTTTCTCTTTCTCTTTCTCTTTCTCTTTCTCTTTCTCTTTCTCCTCCTTTTCCTCCTTCTCCTCTTACTCCTAGGTGAAATCGATGTGTGGCATTGCCGTGTGTTGTAAAAAACGCATAAACAATGCTTTTTTTCAATGCTGTTCATTTTGAATTAATAATGTATATATATATATATATATATATATATATATATATATATATATATATATAGGTCCTAGATGAACGTCTAATGTCTAAAAAGTATATATATATATAATGTATATATACACATATCTTCTATCTTCTTCTTTCCATATTCGCTGCGTCTTATACATATTTTCTTCAAATTTCAAACGATCAAGCTCGATAAGAACTTGACTTTTTCCTTTCCTACTTTGCTTTGAGCTTAAAGAATATTTCCTTACTCTTTTTTCTTTTCTTTTTTTGTTATTTTCTTACAAAAAAGACGTTCGTATATACTACATATTTTATTATATGTATATATATGTGTATATATATACATATATGTATGTATATCTATGTATGTATATATATATATATGTATATATATATATGTATATCTATGTATATATATCCCTTCGTAGCATGGATAATTTTCAGCAATAAAATTTGATTGGAACCTCTTTTTGATTGGCCGTGCCGGCTTCATCCGTTTGATTAGAGTTGCAGAATTGGCAGTGCCCATATAATTAATTAAAGCAAAGGAGCGTCGGTCTCACGGGAGAAGCATTTTGTTTTTCCTGCAATATACCCTACTTTTCTTTCATCCTCTTCCCTCTCTGTCTCTCTCTCTCTCTTTTTTCCTATGTTTCTCGACACCCTTCCCTTGCAATGAATATTCAGGATGGAGATTTTCACTAAAAGCTTACTCCCATGAGAACGGCACGTACTTGCCGCCCGTTGTCACCGGCTCAGGGTGACCAACGTCGTCTATCTAACCTTAGTTTTAAAGCTAATTTTTTTCTTTTGTTTATTCTTTACTCTTTACTCTATCTTTCTCACTTATTCGTTATTTTTTTCCGCTTTTTTTCTTTCGCTCTAATTCGATTTCTTTTTTAATCTCCTTTTGTTTCGTCGCGAGGCACAAGGAACGATCGAACGTGTTTATATCATTCGATATTCGAAATAGTTCTCACCATTTTCTTTCTCTTTCCCTCTCCCTCTCTCTCTCTCTCTCTCTCTTTCTCTCTCTTTCTCTCTCTTTTCCTCTTGCCCTCCCTTCCACTTATGTCTCTCTTTTTCTTTCGCTTCAACGAAAGAATGGAAAATGTACGGATTTAAACATCGCGATAAACAGAGACTCTCATTGATTTCACGAAATCTATTTTTCTTCCTTATCTCTTTTGTTTTCTCGTTCGTTTTTATTTTCTTTTTCTTTTTTTTTGCATTTTCTTAGAAAGCAATGCTAATTTCTTCCACGAAAGTACTATCACTTTCTTTTCGCTCTGTTCGATCAGCTCGATGTATCTTGCGTTTATCGATCCTCTCGCGAGTAAGTAACTCGTAGGAAAAATCGAGAGACGGAGACACGATTTCTTAAAGGAAATCTCTTCAAGATTTATCTTGTGAAAATGGTATCATCTTGAATATCCTGAAGAATTTCGTATTAAGTTATATCTTGCCGTAGGATCAATATGAAATATTCTTATTTGATCGTTCGCAATGACACGCGAATAAACGACGAGCACGTGTCATCGTGAGAGATCAATTTTTTTTTGTTTCTTTTTATTTTTTTGTTTTCTTTTTCCTTATGTAACTGCATGATGATGACACTACCACGAACGTAATAGAATAGATCTCGCAGCCATGAACATTAATTTGCATTGTAGGAACGAAGGACGCTTCGCAATCGTGAAGTCGAACGAAAAACGAGCACTATGAAACGAATCGATCTAGAAAATATCGGTGTACTTTTGTTTTGTTGAAAACAAAAATAATAAGAAAAACAATGAAATAAGAGAAAGAGAAACGAAGTTTCAATCTTCGTTGCAATAATGCTACCATGGGGTGATTTACATGCCCCGACAACTTTTACGTTTACTTGGTAAGCAGAAAGAAACACGCGAGACATCACGTTCTGTTTTCGTGATTACTGTTAATTATAACAAGGGGGATAAAAAAGAGAGAGTAAAAGTCAAAACGTAAAAGGAAACGGAAGATGGGAAAAAAACAACAATAAAAAATTAAAAAGAAAAAAAAAAAGAAAAAGAAAGAAAGAGAAGAAGAAAAAGTAATACGAGAAGTAAGGTAAAGTCCTTAGCATGCATTGTCGCTGCATACATTTTCGTCGAATTTCCTTGTCGTTTACTATTCTTCTACAAACATCGACGATGAAGTTTATTCTTATACGATGGAACGAAGATTGTCGTGTAGTCTGATTCGCATTGAATCGGCCGATTTATTCATTTGACACGATTCCGTGAGATAAGTTTACGTATTACCCTGATTCAGATCTTTTTCAATTTCTACTCTCAATATTTGATAAACTAAAATTAAGAAACAAAGAAGATATAAAAGAAAAAAGAAAAAAATATTAATAAGAGAACAAAATTTATTAAAAAAATAAATAAATAACTAAATTTAAAAAGAGAAAAAAAGAATATTTAACAATGTTGTCATCTTAGCGATAATAAAAAGACTGATAAGAAGCATAAAATTTTCGATGTACCTACGAGAGAGAGAGAGAGAGAGAGAAAGAGAACAATTCCTCTATATAGGATGATCGATAATTTCGAATCAAGGATACTTGCTCGTACCTCGTTAGGCCATCGTAAGAGTTGAAACGAAGAGAAAGGATGTTCGACGAGAGCCCTACGTATTAATTTTCTTCGTTATCGGACTATCTATGATGTTCGAATTTCCGTCTGCTATGAACAACTATGCCTGA
>NC_062193.1:1862298-2027298 GCF_912470025.1 Vespa velutina | reverse complement strand
ATATATATATATATATATACATATACACATATACATATACATATACAAATAGTATGTCTAATGTATTAATATATGTAACCTGTGTATTGACTTGTTTTTTACAAATTTACAAAACAATTGGGATAGCTCTATGTACATCCATGGATATACGTTATAACTTTAGTAAATCTCACCACACAGGGGAAATATCAAAAGGATCAAAAGGCTATTAGATTACATGTCGTAATGATAACGAAAGAACAAAGTCCACATGATGAAAGTAGCAAAGAGAAGCTTATCCATGTCAGATTCAAGTTCACTCAATGACAGAGCATTATATATCTGGACACACTTTAATAAACGTCTCTGTTCGACAAATCCAATATTGTACTTTGGTCGTCAGCATTGAGCTTAGATGACCTTAAAATTTATATCATTCGCTATTCCATCGCTCGTAATCGTAACTTTTCGTTCTGAACGATACGAAATATCTTCCAGAAAAAAAACTTCAATGTGTTTGCTTTTTTCTGTCTATCTCTATCGCATATTCATATATATATATATATATATATATATATATATATTTTTTTTTTTTTCTGGCATTTTAAAAAAGTCACTTTTGCGTCTATCGAAGCAAAGTTTTCAAAGTGGAGTAAGAAATTTAGAAGAAAAACAGGTGAGTTTTTCATATCCACGAATTTTTCTTTTCCGAAGCTTTTAATGCAAGAAGGGTATGTTAAAAGAACACGAACTTTTTCGTTGGTTCTTGATAAGGCTAAAATACGTGTGATACGTTTCGCCTAAACCACCGTTTTCAACGGATATAAAGCAGCAGCCATCCGTCTCTCTCTCTCTCTCTCTCTTGAATCCGCCCTTCTTAAGGAAAATTAGGATATTTCTGATCGCAGCTGCTTTTGAGCGGAACTCGTGTGTGCCTGCTCTAGTTAGCGTGATTATAACGAATTTACGTTACCAGTGAGAGAGCATTTGATCGTTTCTGCTTTTATTAGTGCACGCTTCGTACTTCGATTAAGTCTATGATTCATTCTATCTTCTCGGCGTATGATGTTATCTCTATATAGTTTTGAAGATAACTTCCAAGTTCTTTAAGCATTGCGTCAGAAATCGTGTGCAGCAGTTTATTATTAACGAGTGAAATTATATGTGTAATAATGTATCTATAATAATGTATATACATATATATATGAATATTCGTAAATAAAACGTAAAATATAAATATAAAGACACGAATTATGTTCGTCATGAGATTCTATGTATAATAGTAAAAGCTCGAAATAAATGAAAGATAAAAATAAATGTGTGTAAAGAGATAATTCTTTTTTATCTTAAAGCTTTCCCCTCCTGTCTCTCTCCTTTCATCCAACTCGTGACATTGATCTACTCTTACAAGCCTTCAGCCCGTTCCACCTCCTTGACCTCTTATGTACGAAGAATTATGATGCGAGACTCTAGGATCGTATTGCAATATCGCTGCCAGTTTTATTCGCTCGTTGTGTGGGAGGTAGCCGACATGAGAAAAGAGAGAGAGAGAGAGAGAGAGAGAGAGAGAGAGAGAGAGAGAGAGAGAGAGAGAGAGAGAAAGTCTACCAGAAACATTTTTATGCTTTTTCACGCCTTTTGAATATTCAAAGATATGATCAACGAACGCCTTCTTAACTCGTATCTACATTTATAAATAATTGGACTCGTCTATATTCCTTAGAAGAAAGAATTTCATTTCAAACAAAGTTAGACAAATACTCATATTTTCTTCTAGAAAAATATTTAAGAAGAAAATATCGTTCATCAGCGGGACAAAAAATATCCCATCTCATTATACCGTGTCTCGTATTGTCGCATAATTAATGACAAAAAATGATAAAAGATGGATCGATAAGAACGACGACAGTAGTCAAATATTCCGAAGAAAATTTATGCCTTCATATCGTACTCCAAATGGAACCCTTCCACGTGTTCTTATTTTTTTCTCTTTTCTCTTTTTTTTCTCCTTTTTTCCTTTTTCTTTTTGTTCTCCTCCTCCTATCTCTTTCACCGTCGACAGACATAAAGACGGAAAGTATTTTGCATAATCTCATATCGCTTTGTAAATTTATTCTGGAACATCACCGACTTGCACGCGGAGAGGTAGGAGGTCAAGAACTTTATGCAAACGAATTCAGCTGTCCGCGAGGCGGTACTCGTGATTTTTAATCGCGCATTAAATCCATATCTCAGGATCGAAACGTCGCCTGAAATTCAATTAATTTAACATCCAGTTCATTCATGGAGATGAATGAACGCTTTTGGGTCCTTTGTCTCTCTTTCTCTCTCTCTGTCTCTCTATCTTTTTCTATCTTCCTATCTTTCTTTATCATTCACTTTTACTACAACGTCTTTTGAGAGTATACCAGTTAACGTCGAATTACCAAAAGTTTGTAGAAATAAAAAAAATGAGAGGAAAGAAAGAAGAAAAAAAATGAGAGAGGGAGAGAGAGAGAAAGAGAGAGAGAGACAAAGAGAGAGAGAAAATCTGGATAACATAAAATTTAGGTTAACTACTAGGGTTAGGACAACAAAGCAGAGGCTTTCTCGTCGAATCCCTGACCTATATCCTTTCCAAGCGTAGGTAACAGTTTCATGGCGTCTGCGATGTGAGCTTGAAAATCGAAATTATACTACGGTATGTTTTCCAAGTATACATTAACGTCAGTTTTATTTCTTTTTTCTTTTTTTTTTTTATCCGGCATAAAATTTCAAATATCTAAGAATTACGAATTACGAGTTTTGTTGGTTAGTGTGATTCCTATACTTTTTATCCTGAGTTCTTCCGCTCTATTATCGTCGTCGTAATAACGCCGAGTAGACGTCACGTCTTCCCTTTCTCTGATAATTAGCTTCCGATAATTATTGGCGTTGTGGCCGATCACTAGCAGTACCTTCATCCGTTCAATGAAATTTTATGCCTCGTTCGTTTGTGCTGAATATGAACGAACAGTCATCATCTACGTCATTTTTTCGAAAATGCAATACTTACAAAAGATATGTATCATGGAGATAGGGAAATGTATAATGCTTCAAAAAAATATTCCAATGCCTTTTGAAAGTTAATAACTTTTTCTAAATTGGACAAATATATATCAGGATGGATTAAAAGTTTCTAAATGATTTTTAAAAATCAATTTTTTTTTTGGAGAGCTTGCTGACTAATTCTTGTTATATTATAACTTCAAATTTAGAAATTTTTTTACAATTTAAAAAAAGAATTAGTCTGAAAGGTCTCAGAAAAGAGTAATTGATTTTTAAAATCATTTAGAGACTTTTGAAGAACTCTATATATTCATTCTCTTTCAAAAGTCTCTTGATAAAGAATTTATTTCATTTGTATTTCTTATTGCTGATATAACAAAAAATAATTATTTTTTAAATCCTTCACTTACACTAATTTCTTTACATCTATTTTTAAATTCAATACGCTTTACGTAGTCCAGAAAAATTAATTCAATTTTGAAACGAAGTCCGAATATTTATTTTTATTCGCTGTACCTACGTACTCGCTGTACGTATTTTTCTCGTGGGACAAATTTGTACTTACACTCGCTAGACGAGAACAGTTCGACAAATGGCACTTTTAAGGGCCGACAGTTAAGTTCTACTCTAGTGAGAGCTTAATTCACGCTGGGCTGTACGAAATTCTATCCATTTTGAGTGCATCGTGCATCAAAGATTCGCTTATTCTTCAACGATTTTTACTCGAATTTCTTCGAACGTCGTGTCTACGATTCTTCTTTTTGTCAAATCCCAGATGGCTTTTATCGTTATTAGAGGGAAAAAAGAAAAGAAAAAAAAAAGAGAGAAATAAAGTACCGCAAGTAGAAAACAAATTTCCACGTAGAAAAGCTTTAGACCAATCTCAAGAGATATGGTCGGACTCGCTTACGATTATAACGAGAAAATATATTATGCAATTATGGAGCTTTTTGCGGTAGTCCACTTTATGCATATGCAGTAAATGGTAGTATGCGAAGGTCGTGACCTGGTCAGCGAACAGGTGCGAAGCCACCTATCGATTTCCTTTAACCGAACGACCGACAACCGACAGGTCGAATTCGTTCGTTCGGTTTAACGTTCATTCAACTTCAATAACGATACGATCTTTCACCTATTGAAATAAATCAAATGACGACGATCATGACGACGAGAATGTAGATATAACGTGATTTATTAAATTTATTGAAAAGATTTCTTGAGGAAAAAATCATTTCGTGTAACTTATTACTTCCATTTTTTTCCTTTTGAAAATACGTTTGCGCATAAGAAAAAGAAAAAGAAAAAAGAAAATAAAAAAAAAGTTTAGTAAATTATTATTATTAGATACATCTTCCTACGAGTACTTCACTTTCGAACTTGGCTCGTTAACGAAGCAAAAAAGCAGGAATTTAAAAAGAACCAATCGAGTGTTGGAACTCATCCAAAAACTTTTTGTAAAATAAAAAAGGTCCTATCATTCGTTGATCGCGAAAACGCATTTTTTACTAACGAAATTAACTCCTTATTTCTCTGCTTATCTTTTTCTTTTCTTTTTTTCTTTTTTTTTTTTTTTTTATTTAAATCTTTTAAAATAAATTTGTCCTAATCAAATTTTTTCATAATACTGATATTATGGGATGAAACTAATCTCGTTTTCAACTAGAACGATCTTCCAATTATTATCCAACGCAATCCAGATGCAAAATATACAATCGATCGATCGATCGATTCGATCAATTCGATAAATCATTATTTCACTAAACTATACCTAATCTAATTATTCTAATAGACGCTTATTAATTCGTCTATCAGATACACTTCACCATATATGTATTTTAACAATCCCAATTGAAATTACGAATTCCGTGTTATTATTCCTACTCAGCACCATGAATATTATGCGAATAAGCAAATAATTAAATTATATATGTGTTGCTTTTCAATACGTCCCTAAACGTTTGCGAAAATCATGATTTGGAATTTTATAGATAACTAAAAAAGAAAGAAGAAAAAAAGAAGAAAAGTTAAAACCAAGTCATCGGTAATGGCGAAATAAATGTAGTCGAAAAATGTTTATATAGAAAAGAAGGATTTTACAATAAAAAAGAATTCCGAGTTTTGCTCATTGTCAAGAAAAATGACAACGACTACGTAAAGATAGGTAAGACTTCATGAATAATATATGTCATTGCGAAGAAAATTTGCGCACGGAATAACGTCAATACGACAACGGGTCTTTATTTCCGGAGAAGATAAGTTTGTTATTGACCGAAGTATCAAGTATATCTTATATTAAGGGTATAAGATCGCGATTAAAACTTTTCTATAGTAATTCTACATTGAAAATAGATATAATACATAGATATCTCTTATGCGTGTTCATTCTTTTTTTCTAAGAAAAAATAGAATTTCCTTCGATGTGTCTTTTTGTTATTTTTCTTATCATTTTTTTTTGATTCCCAAGCAATATGAAATCATGGTAAGTTCATTAATTTCAATCGAGTCGGAGATGAAAATTAAATGACGATCGATAGATCACAGTAGACATCGTTTTGTCAAACCAGTCTTGTCCATCGAGCGTATGTCGACATCCTCCATACATGTATGTGTATACATACATACGCACGTACATATATAGATATATACGATAAACTAGTTAGTAGCACATCGACGCTCTACATCCAGGTGTGTCGCCGCGTCCGTCAGTCATTTTGTCGGTAAAATTTATCACGCACGCAAGACCGATGGCCGATATCTAACAACCAACCTAATGAGAGCGACAGTTAGACACATTTGGTAGAAGCACGCTTTCCGCTCGTTATTTGTTACTGATCGATGTCGATAACGTCATAAGATTTCATTGGCTAGATGATGGATATACATTATTTATAATATTTATGAGGACGCGAAATTCATGAAAAATGATATCGTTGAAAAATAATGAATAATAATTTTATCCTATGACGATTTCATAAGGTTAATATCTATTATGATAGATATAAATACGAAACGAATTTTCAGATCATCGAAAAATCTATAGGAACGAGACACTAGGAGATTCGCTCGAGGCCGATGCTGAATAGTGCAGTTTCTGATGTCATATCCTTCGTACAGCTTCCATAAATGAGATTGGAAATTCATCGAACGAGAACAATCTAGGATATCCGGTCTATCAGGAGATTTTAATGAACCCAGAGGCGAGTTCAATTTGGACGGTAATCTTTAAACGAAAGTGACGATGACAAACGTTAATAATATAAATCGATCGATCGTTGGACTAGATTCCTTTTAATTCTCTGTCTCTCTCTTTCTCTCTTTCTCTTTCTTTCACTACCCGTAGTGTTTTATGCAAACCGATAAGTATCTACGGCATTTCTTCGCGTTAAGAAAAGCCGATAAGTATCAACGGCAAGGTAAACTTACGATTCACGCTCCTTCGTTTATCGTAAAAGTCAATCTCCATTCAATTTCGTTAAGTCGACCCTACAATAACGAATCGCATGGTTTTGTTTTTGAAAGGACGTTTCGATAACGTCACGTTAACGTTAATGGACCGATGTATTCCAACGCGAAAATTCGTCATATAGAAAGTAATATGACGTATGCTTTGAGCTTTATGTTTTTCTTCACGGATAATATATTTAACGAAGTTTATACCTCGAAAGATATACGCGAGAGAAGGATGAAATAAAATCGACGAACTAAATAACTTGGAAATAATGCGAGGAAAGGATATAAAATTTCATTTCTACGTTTCTTCAAGCTTTCTTTCTTTCTCTCTTTCTCTCTCTCTCTCTCTCTCTCTCTCTCTTTTTCTCTCTCTCTCTCTCTCTCACTTTCTCTCTTTTTCTTTTTTTCTGTATCACGCTATGAAGAACACAATCTAGATAGAGAAAAAAATCTTGCCGGCCAGAAATACGTCATTACAGCATCTACGAGAGAAGCTAGCACTCCATCTTAATTCCCCTACTTCGCTCAAAATTAAAGTTACTAGAGCCAGAGGCTTTTTCTTTTCCGTACGAAGAAATACGTCTCTACTCAAGAGACCAAGCAGAGTAATATATCTCGAATGCCTTAGGTGCCATTGAAATTCTCCAGCGAGCTAACTTGTCAATTTATGGAAAAAGCCCTTAACAAAAAATCTTTTCGCTGTTCTATGAATAACAATAATAATAACAATAATAAAAATATTAAGAATATTAAGAATATTAACAATAATAACAATAATAGCAATAATAAGAATAATAACAATAACAATAATAATAATAATAATAATAATAATAATAATAATAATAATAATAATAATAATAATAACAATAATAATGATAATAATAACTATATGAAAACAAACATAAGCTTACATCAAATTATATAGAAAAAAATAATAAAATAATATTATTATTTTGACACTCAATGGCGGATTGAAATTATCGAAACATTTTCTATCGCATTAAAAAAATTGTATGTAAATTTCTCAGATTAAATAACGAAAAAAAATATATAGTTGTTGAACATATCATTCGTTCACTTTACTATTATCTATTTTAATTTGGTAGTAAAATCTAGAGATAATTTTGAAAAGAAAAATAATCTACATAATGTAAATAATGATAGATAATATTATAATAATGACAATGATATAATATCACAAGGTAAATAACAAGGAATACAATTAATTCAAAAAATGTATTATCTCTCATCCTCTACATCTTCTCACGTTGAAGTGGTTCGATGATGAAATACGAACTACTACCTAATCATTTCACTGATCGCACGCGGGTATTGACATATCGAATGAAAAGTTGCCGTCATCATGGCGCAAAAAAAAACGAGTCGCTTCGTCAAACGTTCGAGGTTAAATGAGAATGAATTTAGCGTATTCTAAGAAATGGTGTATTTTTGTAAAGAACTCGCAAAGTAAAAGTCAAAGAAATGATTTTAATCTTGTTTCGTCGCGCAATCACGTTGACCTTGTAGAAAGAAAGAAAAAACGAAAAATAAAAAATGCTGTAAGAAAGATAAAGAAACACAGAGAGAGAGAGAGAAAGAAAGAGAGAGGAAGAGAGAGAGGAAGAATTTGGTGGTCGAATTAGAGCAAATCCTCTCGACCCCATCGTCTTTTCTTGTTCGTGAAAAGTAGCTAGAGAATAAAAACGAAGTGTTCGCGGTCGGGAGCGCCTAAGGGCGCTGAAATACAGAGTAGTGGCGGGGGCAAAAGTACATTCTCGACGCCCACGGCATGCTACGGCACCTCGAAGGGCACACCTCGCACGTTCGTCGCTCAGATGCTCGCACCATTCTGACGACAAAGGAGAAAATCCATTGCGAAACTCGAAAACTCGTTTTTCGCTTATTCACTGTTCACCGACTTACTCTCTTCTATTTCCTTTCTTTTTTTACTTTTTTCCTCTTTTTCTTTATTTCTCATTTTGTTATTTCTTTGATTTCGAAATATCATTTCCCCTATTATATCCCTTTTGATATCTTGTATTACATTATTTTTTTCACTTAATTTACACTTATATCTAATATATCTTCTTTAATTTCATATATAAAATTACGTTTGATTGAATCTGTTATATCATCTTTTCAATAAATTAAATAGATACTATTATCATTCAAAAAAAAAGAAAAAAAAAAAAAAGAACAAAGTCTTCTTTTTCTCAATCCATTCTTTCTCCCACCGTCCCTCGTCTTTTCCATTATTCCAACGACAAGGATGCTCGGATCAATATCATTTTCCTAAGTGGCTCGTTTCGTGGTACACGTTTCCCCGTAATACCTGAGAATATAACCCAACTCCTTTCTCTTCAAGGCGAATTACGAGTGACACCATTTCGGACATATCATTTCCTTCCTTCCTTCCTTCCTTCCTTCCCTCCTTCTTTCCGTCCTTCTTACCTTCTTCCCTTCCTTTATTTCTTCCGAGTCTCTGGTGATTTATCGCATCAATGCGTTTCGATTGCTCGCCGATTCGATATGTTACTTTCGATTCGAGTAATGACTCGTATTGATGGATGACCTCTAAGCATCTTGTATTAGATATTCTTTCCTCTCTATATTCATATATATCGATCTATCGGAAATGTTCTACGTTATTCTATTTGATTTACGTAATGGAAGATACTTTTATATGATAAGATGTAATTCGTTTTCTCAAAGAATTTCTCTCGATCTTCGTCTCCATAGCAATCCTTATAAATTCGATCAATTAAATCGTGCCAGCCGTTCGCTCTCCAACCTCAATGCTCAATAATACCCGTAAAGTGCTTTTATAAATATATAGAATCTCCGCGCACGACTAGAGATACATTTAATGTTGCTTTCTTTTTTCTTTCTTCACGGATATTTCATACTCGTCGATTGTATTTATATATTTTATATTTTTAATTGTAAATGAATTAGACTCTCAATAGTGTGAGAAGATTGAAGGAAAGAGAGAGAGGAAGAGAAAGAGAGTGTATGTGTATCTAGGTATCATAGAAATAAAATTAATGTATTGATTATAGTCGTTTGAGACCTCATAATGACTGAATTTATTAATAATATTCCAACGTGAAATTTAATTATTGATCATTTCAATCGGATCGATTATGAAACGATAACGGAGCATATACAGACACCTAAATGTACATATAGATGTCTATTATTTACTTTTATTTATATATACATTGTCATACGATCGATAACTAAACTTCATTTTCATTTAGATTTTCGAGGTCTCGCTTCGTGCTGAGTTTTGTTAAAACCTTGAAAAATCGTATCCCTCCGTTAGAAATTCGTTTCTTGAAAATTTACAAAAGCCGAAGATATTATAGCAAAGTTATTAAAGGTTTAGATGTTATTCGTCGTCGATGTAAAACATACTGATCTTAATAAAAAAAGAAATGTTCCATATCGATTAGTATCGTTCACTTTTACTTTTGTTCTTAATCGATAACACACAGTACGTTGCACAGATTCGAAAAATCATTAACTACATTATTGATTTATCGAATTTACCAACTATCCGAAAGCCATAAAATCATATATCGACACAGGAATTTGTATATCATTAATCGTATTAAAGTTGAACCAATTAAAATCCCGAGAGGTAAAGAGAATTCGGTTCGTTGATTTCGCTATCACCAATACTAAATATTCTTTAATACTGTCCAATAAATAGAGTTTTGTCTTTATCACACTTTCCTAACGGATGCATTTAACCTTGGATTTTTTTTCTTCATTCGTACGGTCTTAACTAGATTTTTTTCTATTATCCTCGAGATTTATGGGTGACCGTACTAGACGTCTAAAGGATATTTTGTATCTCACTCTCTCTCTCTCTCTCTCTCTTTCTCTTTATCTATCTCTCTTTTTCTCTCTCTCTCTCTCTCTCTCTCTTTCTCTTTATCTATCTCTCTTTTTCTCTCTCTCTCTCTCTCTCTCTCTCTCTTTCTCTTTATCTATCTCTCTTTTTCTCTCTCTCTCTCTCTCTCTCTTTCTCTTTCTCTATCTCTCTTTTTCTCTCTCTCTCTCTTTCTTTCTCTTTCTCTCTTTTTCTCTCTCTTTCTTTCTCTCTTATTCTTTCAAAATCGGTCCATCTCTGTCCGTTTACGTCGTAGCATTCCCCCTGTCGATCGAAAGGAAACTTTTCACTACACACGGCAATATCGCTGAATCACTTTCTGTAAGATAAACAACAACGTCAAGAAGAACAACAAGGGAAAAGGGAAGACAGGAGAAGAGTGGAAAGAGTTAGGTAGAGTATCTCGAACGTAGAGAAAGGAGGCATAGTTGAAATTTCAATGAAAGACTTACACTAACCCACATAGCTAACCTCGTTTGTATAGGTAACTAACTTCTAGACTACGTTCGTGGAATTTTCAAAAATTTAGGTAAAACTAGGATGTTGAAACGTGTTTCGAACGAACACCAGCAAAAATGCTACATAGAATGGATACCACAACCAGGATTTCGCTTTTCCACGTTCTGCGGAGGGTTGGAGTAGTTGCACGAGCGGGACGTACGTCAAAAGTAATTAAACTACAATCGTGTCTAATGGCGAGCCAGATAACCGCTTGCTCTGCGAATGGTAGCGTCCGTTCGTTTTCAAGCGTGAATCGTACGAGGTTGTGGAACGACTGTTGAGATTGTAGCTCGATCGAATCGTTAATTTAACGCGATAGTAGCTTAAACATAGAGACGTCAGAAAGTTCCGGATTGGATTTTAGGAATTGATCTTCTATCGTCATTGATATTTTATTGTCAAATACAATATTTAAATATTTGATGTCAGATATAATAAAAAAAAAGAAAAAGAAAAAAATTGCGGAATTAAATATTAAAATAAATTCGAACGTTAAATCGTTTCGTATCGACGGAATTTAACAATTAATTCTTTTTCATAATATTTTTTTCTTTTTTTCTTTTTTCTTTTTTCTTTTTTCTCCTTTTAACAACCGTTATCGATCACGGTTTAGGAAGGATAACCAGAAGAGAATTTCGGGGCAACATAATTTATCGGCTTCCTACATCCTCATGGAATTCTACGAAGCCGAGAGGGATCATACACGAGTAAGATAAACGTTATATCCGTTGGCTGAAATATCGGCCGCGAATTCGACCAATTTCAAAGTCTCGTATCTTATCCGTTGCATGAGTTTCTCCAGCTTCAACGCATTTCAAGACGAATAAGTAAGTAAGTAAGTAAGTACGTAGTTTTCTTATAAGGATAGTAGCAATTAAATCAACCTTTTGTCTCCGTTATCCATCCTTGTCACAGGGGCTAACCTCATTACATGGAAAGCTTCGTATAGTTAAAGCGTTCATTTTACCTCGACCCGATCTATGCATGCATACACCTATGTTGTTTATCTATGCTCGACGATCCTCTACCTCTCCTCCTCCTCCTTCTCCCCCTCCTCCTCATCCTTCCTCCACTTTATACGTAAACATTGTGTGGTCATACAACACGAAGCAATTAAGAATCGACATACCATAAAATAAATTTTATATAAGCTTTTCTTACGATTTTAAATCATTTCTTAGTGAGAGTTAACAATTTCGAAATGCGTTTCTCGTTTACTTATTCGACAAATGAAATAAAACAAGATGAAGAGAAGAAATAAGCGGTAATTAAATGAATTCGAGAGTGCCCTATTACAATTTGCTTCTTCTTCCGAGGTGAATCGTGGGGACGTCATAAACGACTCTTGGCTTACGCCTCGGTATTGCTAAATATTTAACGAGACACTGTAAAGACGAGATATGCTGTATTGCTAAAACTAGCTGCGTTCGCAACGACGATAGCTTGAATGTTTATAGCCGAGAGAAATGGAGAAAGATAGATAAAGCTTTGTAAGCATAGTGTTGCAAGCGCGAAAAAAAAGCCACGAGACCGATCGATTTGCGAAGGAAAGATCGATAACGTGTAGCTAGTAGGTTAGTAGATACTTAGCAACTCTTGGACGTGTTTCGATGGAACATTGGAATAATAAAACTTACTAGAAAAAAAGGAGAAAAAAAGAAAAGAAAAGAAAGAAAGAGAGAGAAAGAGAAAACGAGAAGATCTTTTATCGTGTGATTCCCAAAAGGTCCAGTCCAATTAAAACTTTTCACAGCTATTTCTTTGTCGAGAGATCGACAATTTAAATTGTAAAAAGGAGGAAAATCAACTGCTCTGTTTTTGAAGCACGAACGATTTATCGAGAAGTCTACTTTAACGAGAAGGAAAGAAAAAGAAAGAGAAAAAGAAAGAGAGAGACAGAAAGAAAGAAAGACAGAAAAAAAGAGAAGATCCTTCTCGCTTCTTATGTTCTAACGCTGATATATGTACGACGAACAAGCCATTCTCACTTTCCATAGGCCATTTGCATTTTACCCTATCCAACTCCAACTCTTCTTCCTCCTGTTCTCCCTCCTCCTCCTTCTCCTCCTCCTAACCCACACTTTTCAACTCTCGTTTATCCGTTTTCTACAAAATCGCACTTTAATAGCACCATTCGCTATGGTGGATGACAAACGAGCCGGTGGAAGAAAAACAACTCACTATTCGCGATGCGAATCCCACGGGATTCATCGGCCCTGACATTTAAACACGCGTCCTACTCCTATTTTTTGATTGGTCTAATACGCCTACACCCGTCTGAACGAGCAACGACAACACCTGAAGATAATCGTGAAAATTACTAACCCAAGCCCCGACCTGAACTTTCGAAATCGAATATAAAAGAAAATAAAGTTGGTCTTCTTTGATCGCATTGAAACACGCAATCGTTCAGGAAAATTCGATGAATAGTTCTTTTTCGTTCTTATTTTTTCTCTCTTTCTCGTTACAAGTAATTTGAGTAAGTTATAAACAAACACATTACGAAATGCTAGAAGTTGAAAGTCTGTTTTACTCATACAAGCTGAGATCGATAGTACTTGAGATCGATAAATCTTAGTTCTCCGTATCTGTCGATCAATCGTTAACACATCGAAAATTTTTATTCGTTCATTCTTATAATTTTTCTTGGAAGAAGAGTTTTAATGTTTTATCATAAATACCGATTATAAGGAAAAAACATTGACTCAAACTCTTTATCAAAATCTCTTTTTCAATGTTTTCGATCTAAAAAAAAATCATCAAACTTATCTATATTAATAAATATGCTATAATATAATAATATCTCGATTATATGAATAACTTGCGAGACAATTTAAGAGAAAATATATGTTATATATGTGTATATATATATATATATATATATATATATATATATATATAAAAGATAAAATTATTATTAAAGAGTCGATTAAACGAGAACATTTAGAACGGAATTATTCTCCCTTCAAATACTTTCTAATAAATCATGAGTTCGCTTTATGTATCCGTATAATCGTGATTGCAAGCGATATTGGTAAAAGCATTACCTGAGATCGTTAGCTCTGTGCATTCTCATACCACGCGGCGGATGTCGCGGGGGTGGCGTGCACCTGCAGTCACAATGCATGACGCAAAGGGCGACGCTAGTTGCAAGAGTTACAACCAAGGGTGCCGCGAAGAGATGAATGATCGTAGCTACATGCGCCTCCCTATTATAAGATGCCATCACGATGCTGCCATTAACGCGACTGTAGTAACACGGAAACTTTGCACCCTCGTAACCCATGTCACGAGTAAAATTCTCACAATCTACGACCGGTGGATAACCGCAGCCCTTGATGTTAACAAGAAGTACCGCCTCGATGTCGCCACTCGTTGGTGCTGTCGTGTGGGAAAAACAAACAATACATCGGATTTAATTTGTTAATCTGATATTAGGTAACAAAATAGTTCGTACAATTTTTTTTCTTTTTTTCTTCCTTCTTTTTCTTTTTTTTTTTGAAATTCTTTATCACATTCTGTATCTCACGTGGTTACGCGACCTATCTACGCGTGCGCGTCAATCGTTGAAAAGCATACTAACATTAAAAAGCATACTAACTTGTTGAATTACTTAACAAAAAGAAAAAAAGAAAAAAGAAAAAGTAAAGATTACTATTAAAGAGAAACGGTGGATCTTACCAGGAGTAGCAGCGGTGGTCGTAGTTGTGGTTGTAGTAGTAGTCGTAGTAGTGCCACTAGTTGTTCCCGTATCGTTTTTCATACTATCGTTGTTCCAAGGTGAATATGTGACGTATATATGTGTACACCTGTAAACGTCACTGGTACATCCCTCCCGGCAAGAACTCCAAGTGCAATTGAAAAGACCCCAAAGTTCCTCTCGTCTGGAGGTCGTGCAGATAACCGGTTCCGGTGAGAAATCGGCGGCTAATGTACTGATCGCTGGATCAACGTAAAGCGGTACCAGGAAGAGGAGGGCGGCGCCGCCTGAGGTCGCGACGAAGGCCAACGCCGAGGTCGCGTAAAAGTTTAGCCGCTGACGGCAGGTACGCCGTGGCGGTCGGCGCCTCGCAGCGCCAAATCCTAACTCCAACAGTTTGCGACGACGTAATTCTCGTTCCTTTGACTCACGTGCCTCGTTTTTCTTCTTGTATCGTTCTTGACGATGATGATGATGATGGTGATGATAGTGGTGGTGATGGCGATCGCTACCACTTTCTCCTCCACCTCCACCTCCGTCTCCAATATCGCCTCCTACGCTCGAGCTTCCGAGGCTCTGTTGTCCGTAATAACGACGATGATGATGATGATAATCGTTCTGGCACTGGCACTGACAATGACAGTGACAGTGCCCGCAGCTCGCCTCCAACAGAAGATCCGAGCTGCTTCCACGCATCACCCACCTGCGGCTCTCAAAGAGGCGCCAACCCGATCCTTGTTCTCCTCGTTCCTTCGAATCTCCTCGTTGTCTTCTTGGCAGACACCGAACGACTCTCTGATAATCGCCACGACTCGGTGCCGCGATTCCCTCCTCTAGGATTCCTTCCGCTAGGACTCATCGAGCGTCCTCACTTACCGGATCACCGCGACCGATCCTTCTTTCTTCTTCTTCTTCTTCTTCTTCTTCTTCTTCTTCTTCTTCTTCTTCTTCTTCTTCTTCTTCTTTTTCTTCTTCTTCTTCTTTTTATTTCTCTTCTTCTTCTTTCTCACTCCAATACTTTCAAGTTTTTTCGACCGATTTTCCGTCGATAAGCCGATTGATACCTCCTCTCCCTTTTATGTTACTTCTTTTCTTTTCCTTTCAAAACAATTTTTAAAAACAATTCTATCGATCATAATCTCTCATAGATTACGAGACCTTCGTTGAAACGATAGGAACGATGAATCATCGCGAAATGAATCAATCTCCTGGATCATTCCTCATATAAATCCTCTTAAAATCGTTATCTCTGATCTTTAGGTTGTATCGCGGGCGCGCTCGACGACAACAGATTCGATATTTTCAATGCCGTGATGGTATATTCAGCCGCAACGGTATGTTCAGCCGCGCGGGGCTTTACAAACCGAATCCGTGAATCGTTGCTAAGCCGATCGCGAATCTGGCACCTCATTGGATTCTCTTTTAATTAGCGGAATGTTCATAGCTCACTGGACTCAATTCGCGAGCAGGTGGAATTCAGAAATTCGACGATAATTCCTTTCTTCGAAGTTTTATTACATTCTTTTACTTTCTATTTCATTTTTTTTCCCTTTTTCCTTTTTTGTTTTTTTTTTCTTTTTCGTTAGATTATATATCGTTGTCTCTCGTAAAGATAGGCCTTCGAAGGGAAAATGTAAACTTCTCCACGGTAACTCACTGAAATCTTCATTAATGATACAAAGAGAGGGTCAGAGTCGTTGTCTTCTTCTTAGACCAAAGATAAAACTCAACTCAGCTAGTCGTCGTTTCCTTTAACCTCTCATGATATCGTTCTAAATTAATTACGATATTCTCTCTTAAAGGAAGAAGATATCCCGTCGTACTCCTTGATATTATTATTTTGTGAATGTCCTTTCGTTGATTCTTCCTACTTGTTTATACATGGAAATAACGAGTAATCTATGTAACACATTACCATATCCTTTACTCTCTCTCCCTTTGATATCTGATTCTATCAGTATAATCTCTTTTTAATTTTTCTCCAAATTTTATTCACTTACGAATATCCTTCAGTATATAGTTCTTTTCTTCGAACAACTCTAGTTGCTCCTTGACATTTTCCAAGATGTCCCGCCTTTTCTATCGTTCTCCTTTTCTCAGAAATTTTTCTTTGTCGACGAGAAAGAAATATAGAGAGATAGACAGATAAATAGATACATAGATAGATAGATAGATAGATAAATAGATAGAGAGAGAGAGAGAGAGAGAGAGAGAAAAGGAAGAGAGAGAGAGAAAGAAAAAAAAGGGAGAGAGAGAGAAAGAAAGAGATAGAGATGGAGATAGATAGAGAGATAGACGGAGAAAGAGAGAGAGAGAAAGAGTTAAAGAGTTAGACTGAGAATATTGAATCACGCGTTACAACGACGTTATCCTACGATCGATCCTTGCACGAACCACCTGTACTGATGTATACACGAGAGCTTTCTCCTCTCCTCAGGCGCGCGCTTTGTTATATTCTTCTTATATAAAAGAGAGAGAAAGAGAAAGAGAGAATAGATAGAGATGGATAGAGATAGATAGAGGTAGATAGAGAAAGAAAGGAGCATAAAAACAATGAGAATTCTTGGATATTGACAACGGTAACGATGATAATGACGATGATGATAAAAAGGAGGAGGAGGAACAAGAGGAGATAGAGACGATAAGCCTCTTTTGCTCTTACGAAAAGGAGCCGTACTTGTCTGATCTTGTGTGTCCCGGCACCATCCGCCTCGCGGACCGCGAGTTAAAACGCGACTAGTCGTCCAACGTCGTACAAAAGTCCTCGATGGGACAGGCTTTCGTCCGAAACGACAGGGCGGGGTTCCATATGCGCATGAGCGAGTGCTACACTCTACCACCCTTATCCTCCTCTCTACATAACATAACTCCATCGCGCACTACGGTGCATCCTCCTTGTTTATGCTCTCTCGGCGAGTCCTTCCTCTTTCACCTCCCACCTTTCTCCTTTTCTCTCTTTCTCTTTCTCTCTCTCTCTCTCTCTCTCTCTTTCTCTCTCTCTGTTTCTCTCTCTGTCTTCTTTACTCTTTCTTCTTCTTTGATACTTCCCTCCTTTACTTTCTTCCACCCCTTCTACATATTTTCTCATTCCTTTCCATAAGATTTCATCATTATCGTCCTTTAATTACGTCCAATAATTAATCCAATATTTTTTTACTTTTATGTTTTTTTTTTGTTTTGTTTTTATTTTATTCCTCCTATGTCCTTTATATTCCCAAATTATTATATAAAATTATAAAATTCGTCGGTGAGCAACAGTTCAACGAATTTCAAGTATTTTTGGGTCAGTATCAAGTATTTTTCTTATTTATCTTATTTATTTTAATTTTACTTTCCTTTTCTTTTCGTTTTTTTCTTAAACCAACAGAGAGAAAATGTGGATTCGATCATAGTGATATAATAAATATATATATATATATATATTTAGATTGAAATAGTACAATTCTCAAACTATTCTTCGAAGTACGTTTTTTCCAGTATATATACGATTCTCTCACGTATCGATGCACTTAAAGAGTGCAAATCCACAAACCCTCTCTTTTTTTCGAGAGAGAAAAAGAGAGAGGGACAGAGAGAGAGAGAGAAAGAGAGAAAAAGGGAAAGAAATCTTCTTTGTCCGCATGGTCGAGTTTTGCAAGTGAGTCTAAATAAGTTGGATGAAATTCTCATGAACGATCACTTCTTACTAAGGTAAAATGTAATACTGCTATAGCCGAACAGTGTTTCGTAATAGTATTACTAAAAATCAGTCTTCCCAAAATTGCCACAATTATCAAAATTAATAGTTCATATTTTTTTGAGAATTATTACTATTATTCTTATTTTTATTTTTATTCTTATTATTACTATCCTTATCATTATTATCATCATGATCATGATTATCATCATCATTATCATGATTATTTTTTTATTATTATCATTATTATCATTATTATTATTGTTGTTATTGTTACTGTTATTGTTATTGTTATTACTATTATTACTATTATTACTGTTATTATTTACGCTTAAAATCGTTTACTATCGATTATAGACTCTAAATATGACAACTCGGTAAAAATGAGAAAATGGTTGGATAAGAATAAATCAATGTCGAGTAAGAGAATGCAAAATGCAAGGTCCGACTGATGACGAAACGCACGAAAGTGAGCGTCATTCGACATTCCTTATGACGTCATATCGAAACGAGAGAAAGCCGTTAAAAAAAAGATTGCTTTTGGTACGTCTATGTGTCGTGGAAAGGAACTTCGTAAATTTAACGTTGGCAGTACTGAGTTAACGCGTATGAAATTCTACGCGTGGCAACCTCGATGTCTACGGCCAATCAGACAATGTTGTTTCTGTTTGCGTTGACCAATCAGATGCATTGAATGCCATGACCAGAATGCATTGCACATTGAAAGAATAGTGTGAAGGTGGGGGGAAACGGTCTAGAAAGTCTCTCACGGCGTGGCTTCGTTCTCTTCGTTGTCGAGCGGCGTAGTGGGTGCCACCACTTTTCGAGGACGACTACGAAACGAGCTGCTACGTATCTAGCGCGAAGGCGAAGGAGAGGAAAGAGGAGGCTTCGATCGGTAGACGTGCCTTCCTCTGATCATCCTCAACCAGTCTCACGCGTTGTAGAAAATATGGCGGGAACGGAGACGCCAAACGTAAAGTCCGACATAACGAACCCATCCTCTGAGACAAACGAAAATAATGCAAGAGAAAGGAGCGTTCAAGGCGGAGGTGGAGGTGGCGGTGGAGGTGGTGGAGGAGGAGGAGGTGGCGGCGGCGGCGGCGGCGGCGGAAGTAACCGTGGACCTCGTGGTAGAAAAGGAGGTACAAGATTTTCCGGCGGACGTGGCGGTGGAATGATGGGTGGAAGAAACGATGGACCGGTAAGAACGTTCATTTTTCTTTGCTTTCTCTCTTTCTTTCTCTGTCTCTCTCTCTCTCTTTCTATGTATATATGTGTGATATATATATATGTATGATATATATGCATATATATATATGATATACATATTTATGCGACAAGATCTTTGAATATTGGCCACAATGCGTCTCGTTTCGCGGCCATATTTTTTATTCTGTCCACGCGTCGTTTCTTATCGATAATTTTGTGCCCTTTTCAGCATGCTTCCTAATAAAAATTACGATCAGAATTTAAGATTTTTTTACTATGTAACTTTTATAGGATTAAAGATTATATATATGGAACCTATATGAAATCGTTTAAAAGATTCGATTTGAAATAAGACGCATATCGTCTTTGTTCACGATCGTTGTTTCTCAACGTATTAACTATATCAACTTTATATATTATTTTTGGGCTTCTCTAATACCTCATTTTATACGTATGAGTTGTTCTATTGCACACCAGCCAAAGTAGTTTAGATATATTTTATTGTTTCATTATCTGTAAGATATTAAAAGATTTCTAACTTATTTTTTTATTATCTAACTACATAACATTACTGTATGATTATATGTAATTTGTAGAACATTTTCACTTGAAGAAAAGTAGTCATCGGGTTATCGATCTTTTTTAGACGCCATTAGTAATCTTACAGAATGGCACGTCTCAAAATGGTTGCATACCGACGCGATGCTTCTATAGATGGCGCACTTTAAAGGAACACGTGTTTCTAATATATATTTCATATGCGATAAATTATGCTGTGTACTAGAGATTTTTTTTTTGTAAATAAGGAAAAGTTGAAAAGTGCCAATAAATTTATTAGTTTTATACTTCTTGTTAGAGATATTTGATAAATAAATTCAATAAAAATGTTTTAGATGAAAATGAGTGATTCCATGATAGATGGTGGCTTAGATAATACAATGTCGGAAGGAATGGGAGGTATGGGAGGAATGGGTGGTATGGGTGGTATGGGAGCTCGTGGAGGCGGTATGCGTGGTGGTAGAGGCGGCAGAGGTGGAGACCGAAATATGGGAAATCGTTCTCAAGATGTAAGTTTATAAATTTTTAAGTAAGAGAATAAAGAAGACATTTGGACGAAGATTTTAGACATTTTGTTATAGGATCGATTAATGGAACGGATAATGGCTATAAGTGGCCCTACACATGAGTTGCCACCTCAAGAAACTGCAGAAAAGAAATTCAGTGGTCGTAATCGCCTATATATTGGTAATCTTACAAATGATGTTACCGAAGAAGAAATCCAGGCGATGTTCGCACAGTATGGTGAAATATCCGAACTATTTGTGAACAAGGAAAAGAATTTTGCATTTCTTAGAATGGTAAATTACTTTAATTTTTAGATACTTTATACGCGTTATGATATTTTGCTGATATGATTAAAATAATTACCGTTTGATACAATTATGATACAAACTTAATGGCTGTAAATTTTTGATGATCGTATTAACCATATATATTTATATTAGTAGTCTTCTTAAACGAATTCAATTCTAATACAGTTTATTTATTGCTTATCTTAGGATTATCGAGTAAATGCAGAAAAAGCAAAACATGAGTTAGATGGAACTATGCGTAAAGGTCGTGCTCTTAAAGTACGATTCGCTCCTCATTCTTCTACGATAAAAATAAAGAATCTCACTCCATGGATTTCGAATGAATTGTTAGAGAGGGCATTCAGTGTATTTGGAGAAATTGAACGTGCAATCGTTATTGTTGACGACAGAGGGAAGTCTACGGGCGAAGGTATCGTTGAATACTGCAGAAAACCATCAGCGCAACTTGCTTTGAGAAAATGTACGGAAGGGTGTTATTTCCTTACTGCGTAAGTTTATTCAAAATAATTATTTAACTATCTTTATGAAGCCCCGAAGCCACGCTTGTGATAAATATTTCTTTATCAGCAAGTGCCGTAAATATTTTCTAGGGGAATAGAAAAATATATTCCACATATATAGGAACCATGGCAGATTATTATTCTTTATGCTGTGTGCCAAAAAGTGGAATACAAATTTATTTATTTATTCAATTTTTTTCTTTTTTTTTTATTATTAAGAACATTTATTTCCGAAAAGATAATGATAAATGTTTATATTCTAATAATTTTAAATAATTTCAGATCTCTTCGGCCTGTAGTTGTCGAACCTTTTGAACAACAAGACGATATCGATGGTTATCCTGATAAAAATTTACCACGTAAGAATCCCGAATTTTTCAAGGCTCGTGAAATTGGACCAAGATTCGCGCAAATAGGTAGTTTTGAACACGAATATGGAACAAGGTGGAAACAGTTACATGAATTATATAAGCAAAAAGAAGAAGCATTAAAACGAGAAATGGCAATGGAAGAAGAAAAATTAGAAGCTCAAATGGAATTTGCAAGATACGAGCATGAAACTGAATTACTTAGAGAACGTACGTATTTGATATTTTTGTCTTAAAAAAAAAAAGTAGATCAAAAACTTTTAATAGTATTATTCACATCGTAATTATTATTTACAGAATTACGTATGCGTGAAGCTGATAGAGAAAGACAGAAGAGAGAATGGGAAATGAAGGAACGACAAGCGGAAGAACAGAGAACACGAGAAGAAGAATTAAGGAGACGTCAACAAGAAGAAATGGCGATCCGTATAAGACGGCAAGAAGAAGAACTACACAGGCGACAACAAGAAAATAATTTGTTCATGCAGGTGAGTTTGAATAACTAATTTCGTTTTCCTGTCTCACTTTTGATTTTTTTAATTAAAAAAATAAACCGTTAGCGATTAAATAAATACTTAATTACAATGCATTGTTCGGTATAATGTACTTTATAAAAATCTAATGTTTAACGATACTTAGGGCTCTGCTCCTTTTATTTTTAAGGAGCAAGCGATGAGAGGTGGTGGTGCAGGCGGCGGTGGTGGTGGTGGTCTCGGAGGCGGAAAGAATTATGATTCCGTTAGTAATAGTGATCGCGACGGTTATGGCCAACCGGACGGTAAGTTAATTTTTTTCTTTAACTATGCTTTTATTGAATTTGAATGATTTGAAATTGCATCGTATATTCGTCTATTTGAAAAGAAATAGAATTTTAATTTTATTTGTTCAACACGTTGCCAAAAATGACGGCTATAAGCCATCTTGCACATGACGATTGACGCTCAATTTCATATGGCAATTATAAACAATTGAAAAAAAGTGTGTTTCTGAATACGATCGTCAAATTAAGTGTGCGGCAGCGTGTTAAGAAACAAAATGAACATCTTACGGGACTATATCATTCATTCATTTTTATAAATACTCACGCATATATATAATTGCTTATAACATCCGAGTCTACAGCAACAAATGCTAAAATTTCTTAAATATTAGTTAATAGCAATAGTAGAATGATTAAAAGTTGAAAATCATTTGCAATCACATTGTAAATGTTTTTTTTTTTTATTGTTAATTACAGGTGGAAGCAGTATGCCAGTGGTAATGTATCTTTTGCATTTACAATCTAGTTTTATAAGTTCTAATCTATATCTTTACATTTCTATCTTGAAACGTTTTATTTCTTCTTCTTTCTATATTTTTTATTTCTACTTTGACGAAATAATCACAAATAATCACGACTACATATGCCGCGAATCCGTAAATCGGGAAGATCAAACTACAGGTTTTTTTTTTGCATGAAAATATTGCAGCCAGTTTGATAGAAACTGTCACTGCCAATATCTCGATATTTTCTAGTGGTATATTCCATAATATCCCCGTGAGCATGCTGTCTGATATAACAGAGTTCTAATGTCTGCAATACTGCCAGATATGTTTTATTTATTTTTTTATTGATATAATTCTTTTTTGAACACATATAGACACATACATACATACACACACACATTCGTAAAATTACTTCGTAATAATATTTAAGAGGCATTAACATGTGGAGGCGTCAATGAGCATGTAAAAACGGAACATCTCTCGTTATATTGGGTATCGAAAGATATATAAGTAACATCCATTAAAATAAGAAACATTCTGCATATTAATTACTTATAACAGTTAACAACTATATGTATATATTTATATTTTTTAGAAATATTGAAATACGACGATCAAGACAATAATTTGTCATTTTTAAGCATTATAACACTTCTTCAATATCTTCATTCTTATATCATGCAAGATGTATTATACGATAACATCTTTTAAATATTTTTTAAGATAATGTTCATGAGTTATATCAAGGAATTGAAGTGGGGAAAAAACATCGCTATTTTTTAAACGCGTCATACTTCTGATCTCGAATTTTCTTGAAGGTTTTTTAGGGTTGCCCAAGTTTCTACATGACTCCGATAATCTAAAATTTTCTTTGCCGCCTTTTTCTTCGTGATGTCTTCTTAATTTAATTCGTTAGGATTGGGGAATATATATCTATCGTTTTTTGTGATTCTACTCTCGATCGAAAGCACGTCAATGTGTGAACGTATACATATGCATGGAATAATAATATATGTGCCTATTTTTATTACATTTTCTTTAGGAAAATAATATAATATAAAGGAAAAAAAAAAAAAAAAAAAAAAAAAAAGTGAGTTATGTTCACGAGATCTGTGAACTTTAACTCGGGGGTAAAGATATCGTAATCGGTGATTTTATATAGTACTTGAAATATATTTTCAGATCGTTGGGGGAAAAAAATATATATACACTTAGGATCTCTAATCCATGATCTATGTAGAGAAATTCTATAAAGAAATTTTTGTCTTCAATCGTAACGATCTTAACTTTTCTAACTTAGGACTGAAATTGAAACTTGCTACGTTTGGTCTCTCCACATGCTTGCAGACAGGAGACTCTGTTTTTTTTCTCTAGTTCAGTTAAGATTTAGGTGTTCATCTACTATGGAACTTTGAATTTTCTATGAATACAATATTTTTCTACTGAAATTGATTTCATATTTAATTTTCAATTTTTAATATTAAATATATAAGAAATACTTTTAAAAGGATTAGTTCCATAGTAACTATTTGCTGACCAAGCAATGCCCAATTTTATCAGACATTTTAGAGAATGTTTTATACGTTTACTCTCACAGTTTTATTGGATTATATAAATCTCTTAATTTTAATGTCTCCCACCTCCCCTCTATATATATATATATATATATACGATATGTTCTTTGTGAATAATTCTTTTAAATGAACTATGTGAAATATGGAAAATCTCTCTAGAGTCTGTATAGTACGTAGAGTTTGCTTGGAGATCTTGATCAAATCTCCTTGCTCCTCACACCGTGTTCAGACTCTAAACACTAAAAATTATCTGTCCTTGGGGTAATACTATAATATAATTTAATATTATATAAAACCAAAAATCAAAGGTATATTGCTAGCACTCGATATTTTTTAATCATTATCAAAAATGAGAAATATTAAATCTGACCTCTCTTAATATCGCTATAAAACTTTAACTCTAATATAGTATACTTTTTTCAATGTGAATCTTTAACAAAAGAGAAGGGAAAAGAAAAATGTTTTGAGAAATCTCTAATGAATGAAGTTTATGAATAATTTTTTTTCCCCGATTTGAAGTAACATTCACGTTTTATTTTGAGTATATCGTTTAAATACTCAATACTATATTGCATATGATTTTTTGTTTTAGCGAAAACTACTTCTAGTACTACGAAAAAATGCTAACAGCATTTTAGAAACATACTATTTTAAACTCTTCGATCACGAAGCGTTGTTGTATCAATGCGTTTTATATACTTCAAGACCTGAGTAATATGGTCTTATGAATAGACATTTTCGCGTTAACATAATCTAATTTTAATAACGATCACGTACCATCATGGCTTCTCTTTCTAAATACCTACGACAGCGACGAAGACGAGACTACGCACGCTCTAAACAATATCCATCATTGTGTCTGCATTGGGCATTTGCTTGGTCTTATTAAGAAATCGATGTTTAAATAAAAAAAGGAAAATATTTTATATACATATATATATAGAGAGACGCTTCTTTTGAAAGACGCTGATTTAAAAAAAGAAAAAAACATTAAAGAATAATATGCGTCTAAAAGTGAATCGATATATTAATAAATATATATCTCACGTATTCCAATATGTTATATCAATTATAATACTACTACTACTATTAGTACTACTACTATTACTATTACTACTACTACTACTACTACTACTACTACTACTACTACTACTACTACTACTACTACTACTACTACTTATACATATTATATAAACCACGCACGCAACATCTAACATTGTGTTTTCCCCTTTCTTTTCTATGTGATTTGACGAAAATTGTGACGATGACCTGTGCGCTGCTGTCAAACATGTGGATGGTCGCCCTGAAAAAACGTGCGAAAATCTATTTATGGTACATCCAAAACTCTGTTCTCGGTGTCCTGTTCTATCTGAATGAACACACGAAAACAAACAATTGTACCGTTCACGTCGGTGATCATATCTCAACGTACTACTCTTTCGGACGCTACGACATCATTAACAAAAAACAAAACTTCTTGACGAAACCTAAAAACGAAAAAAAAAACGAATCAAAATATGGATCAATCGGGATATCGTTCCGCGTGATTTATTAATTGCTATATAATATCGTGTATCGCATATATCACATTTGCTGCGAATGTTAGGATCCAAAGTCGTTTATGGACGCATACAATAACATGGATCGTGGTAGTCGCGGTGGCTATAGCGACGATCGGGGACAAATCATGGATTTGATGGATATGAGAGTAGATATGAGTAATATGGGTGGCGGTCGTGGTGGTAGTGGCGGAGGTGGACGTTGGCAAGGAAACGATCGAAATCGTCAAGACGATTATCCTAATAAAAGGAGACGTTATTAGAAAGAGAAAGAAAAGTATGAAATGAAATTTAAGATAGAAAAGCAAAAGCGAAAACAAAGAAAAAAAGATAAAAAAGCAAAACAAAAACCGCGTAAAATATTACACCTTTCTTCTCCATATCTCTATCTTTAATATCTCTTTCGAGACATACATACAGATCATTTTCGTTGTACGATTCGCTTCATTCTTGATACTATTTCTCTTTCTATCTCTCTCTTTCTCTCTCTATTTCTATCACTATTTCTATCTATCTTTTATAATGACTGGAATATATATATGTGTGTATTATATATATATATATGTGTGTGTGTGTGTGTTATATATACATATATATATATATATATATATATATATATATATATAAACCGATGAATGAATAAACCCTTTATCTATCTCTTTCTTACTATCTATCGGAATCTAAAGAAGTACATCATGCCTCTTACGTCCGATACAAATAATGAAACGAAGGGAAAGAAAATTAGTCTTCTTTAGAATCGATGAACAACGATATGTAGGGAAGAAAGGGAAGATTAAAAAAAGTGTCAGATATATCGTCCGTATATGAAAAAAAGGAAAAAATGAATACAAAAATAATGAAAAAAAAGGAAAAAAAAAATAATGAAAAGAAGAAATGGAGTAGTAGCTTCTATGAGAAAGTAGATCACGCAACGAGATACAAAACGTATGTGTGTGTGTATGTGTATACATATATATATACATATATATATATATATTATATATACACACGCACAAACTGTCCGATGTTCTCTGCGCTCGAAATACTTTTGCTGGAAAAAGAAAAAGAACAAAAAAAAATATCGAACTACAAAATATATATTTATAATTTACGATTTTCTAAGTTAAGGCATTAGGTTATACATACATAATATACATACATACATACATAATATACAAACATACATGCATACATACATGCTACGTATATAATATAGATTGCATTTTTTTCCCTTTTGGACCGAGAACGACATACTTCCATTTGCCTATTTTTCGAGCAAAATATCGTATAAAAAGGAGAAAGATATATATATATATATATATATATATATATATATTAAAATGTGTACGTTTTAAGAGTTTGTTTCGGTGCGCATGTACTTCAAAAATAATCATGTGAGAAATCTATAAGATTGATATATTTGACATTAACCAAAACTTTTAATCTCTATTCTCTCGGCAGACATTAAATGTACAATTTCTATTTCGTGCTCTTTACGAAGTGAAATATACTTTATATTGTAAAGTAAAGTTTGTTGTACGCTTTGAACGACGGATTAATTTCATCGAGATTACATTACATTGGACTTTTGTGAAAAAAAAAAACACAGACAACAATAAGAAAAATGAAATAACAAACGAGAAATCATCTCATCTGACAAAAACTATAATTTTATCAATAAAGTTTTATGAACATATAAATATCTCTCGAATCTCTCTTTATGTGATTTCTGCAGCTAGAGTCGCACAAGAGACGATCCTAACATGAATTTTTATATATGATTAACTCTGTTTTTCTTTCTTTTTATATATATACATATACACCACATACACACACAAAAGAAAGTCGTGCGAACGATCTTTCTGCAGTAATCTCTCAATTACGAGAACTTTTTTTTTTTTTTTTTTTTTTTTTAATGATCCGTAATGTTTTCTACTATCTCTTTATTTAATTGTCATTAATATTTTCTATCTTTTAGAAAGATATGGGAAAATCTAACCTCGCATTAAACATCGTTAAAAAAGTGTCTTTTTTCGCAGGTTAATTAAATTAATTTACCCGTGTTCAATAGACCGTTTTATTTAATAATCAATCTTGATAATGATTATATAAAGAGGAGTTGAATGTTAATGCATAAAGAAAATAAAAAAAAAAAAATAAAAAAAAAAAAGAATTAAATTCGATTAGATAGATTATATTATATACGTACCGATAAAATATCTTCTGAAAAAATGAGACCCTTGAGTAGTATTTCTCCATATATATTCTTATAGACAAGATATTCCGAGGCGTCCGTTTCGTATCGTTATCTTGTTTAACTAAAACTAACTTTTCTATAAAATTTATTTTATTTGACCTCGACTACATATTTACATGTTATATTTAAAACATATACATATATCTCATTATAAATTCTAATTTTTTTTTCTTTAATTTTTTTTTTTTTTTTTTTTTTATAATAGAATATATATATATAGATACATAGATTTAAACATACATTATTTTATTTGCTTAGTTTCATATCTTTTTTTATTATGATTTTTTTTTCTATCCATGGAATTTTATTTATTTTATTTTATTTTATTTTTTTTTTTTTTTATTTTATTTTATTTTATTTCGTTTTATTTTATTTTATTATTTTATTTTATTTTATTTTATTTTATTTTATTTTATTTTATTTTATTTTATTTTATTTTACTTTACTTCATTTCATTTTGCTTTGTTTAGTTTTGTTATGCTTAATTCCCCATTTGTTTCATATCCGATAGAAGGAAGTATTAATAAAAGAAAGAAAAAGAATGAAATAACATCCATTTTGTTACACGTATTAGTATATTATGATTTAAAATATTATGATTTAAAATAGAATAGAAAATTACGTAGATATTTATTATTATTTAGCGTCTCCTGTAAGTGAATCGAATGTTGTAAGATAATTAAGATTACGAGGAAAAAATTCGTTGGTTACGAACATATCCTTTTTTTGTTTGAAAAGAATGATATGTGTAATTATCGATATAAACAAAATCTACAATAATTATTCGGAGAGAAATGAAAGACAAATTTGTCGTTCGACGAAAAATAGAAAGGGAAGAAAGAGGAAGATATAAACAATATGTTTATTCCCGTTATTCGCTTGATTGTAAAATTATTTTATTATCAAGTTGAACGAACAACAAAATTCTCTCTCTCCCTGTTGTTCGTGCAATTCTCTCTTACGAAAAATGAGATGACTGACTCTGTTTCTCAAAGAGTACACCTTCATTAAAATGCCTGCGATTACAGTTACAACAATTCTACATATGCATTTGTAACACTGAATGATATTAATCAAGAGTCTTTTAACGGAGGAGAGACAGCACTCACAAGATAGGCTTACTTACTTGAAACTGCTAGTCAATGTGAAACTACCGTCACAAGGTGAGTAGATTTTGATAACAAATGTTATTAAGCATAATTTTATTTTAACATTTCGGGTGGGACGTTTGAGAATGAATTTGTGGCAAAAACTAAATAGCGAAATATTATTACCATCATTATTATTATTATTATTATTATTATTATTATTATTATTATTATTATTATTATTATTATTATTACCATTATCATTATCAACATTATTATTATTATTACCATTATTATTATTACCATTATTATTATTATTATTATTATTATTATTATTATTATTATTACCATTATTATTATTACCATTATTATTATTATTATTACTATTATTATTATTACTATTATTATTATTACTATTATTATTATTATTATTATTCGTTTAAGAGAGATTATAACCTGTTTGTCATTTACAGGAAAGAGCTATGTTTGAATTTTTCATTGATTTTATAATCTGTGTATATACATATATGTATACATATTGTCGTTTAATCCTTAATTGCGATTGATAGAAAATTATGACGACGATTATAAATCCCGATAAATCTTATATTTTCCATTAAGATGAAATACGATACTTAGACTGCATAAAAATTGTGAGAAGGGAATGTTTTTATCTGATCCAATTTTCATCAGCCTAGACCTTGTTTATTTCTACTCAAGACAACCGACCTATCTTTGCTCATGCTTTGACAATGGTTGTCTGGGTTTGTAATTGTGATCTGGGCTGTACGACTGAAAACAATATTTGACGAATAATCGATTATACCAATATCGTTTATTTATCTCTTCTTTGGGGGTGTGATGTCGAAATTATGAAAAATAAAGTAAAAAAAGTAAATAAAAAAAAAAAAAAATAAAAAAACTATATACACGAAAAAAGTATCTATATATATATATACGTCTTAACTCTATCGGAAAAATTTTTACTTGCCACAAATCTGAAAAGAAATTCTAATTGATGATTATAATCAATAATTATAATGATAATTATTAAAACATATATAATGTGTTGGTTTCGACCAATGAATTATTAAAAATTGATATATCTCGATTAAAAACGGTATCTACTAACGAAAACAGTCTCTAATATTTATAAAATATAAAGTTATTGGTGAAACCATTTGTTATACATATATTTTTCTGATATCTCTAAAGAGTGAAAGATCAAAAATTTGAAATACGACAAACTTTTTGTCGTATGTTTAATTGATATATAAAATTAATCACTAAAATACCTTATGGCTATCGTGATATTATTTATAGTTATAATTATTCCCTCGAGAATATATCAAAAACGATAAATTAAATTTGCAAATTTGTAGGAAAACGTAACTTTTTTTAATTCTTTAATGTGACGGTAACTTATTATAATTATGTATGGTTGCAGATTATAGCAGCTGCTGGTTGAAGAAACAATTTGATTATCGTTATCGAGGTTAGTTAAATTAATAATACAATTTCATTAAATACACCATTTTAAAAAATTGGATAGTAATTGTATTATCGCTTTGATTGTAGTTATACTTACTGGAATGAAGAAATATGTGATCGGGAAAGCACATGATAATGGAACATGTCCAGGATAGGGAAATTAAGGATTTTTAAAAGTATGTATTTGATAGCATTAGATCAAAACTAACAGAAACTAAGTCTAATTTTCTCTGTAGTCATTAATGAACGAACACTGGTCGTGCGTAGATATTAATGTTTGGAAACGTTCGATGCGTTTTATTGATCATTGTCTTTGGATAAGAAATCTTATTTCTAATTTTCAATTCGTAGAATGTTTGAATGTTTATACATATATCTATTTTCTTAGAATTGACATTTTTCATATTCAATTATTTATGTGATGAACACTTTCAACTGGAATTAACGATGATAGTATTCTCAACGTGTTCTGATATTAACGTAGTTGAATTTTTCTTTTTTGCTTCCTTTCCTTTTTTTTTTTTTTTTTTTTTTTTTTTTAATGCAAGTATTTTTATTTAAGAATAAGTAATAATCAAAGTTTTTGTTTTTATTCAATAGAAATGGGAAAATGCTATCGAGTCCGTATTCTATAACCAGAAAAGAGTATAATACTGCGCATGGAAATATTTTATGGAAATAAAGGTAATAAATTAAATACATAAAACAAAAAATTGAGAAATTTCGTTATTTCTATTTTAAAATGAATTCGCAAATAACAAAATGATGATTCCTTTCGGGACTGAAGCCTGATGACAAACCTTAAATCCCAACGTGTAAATCAACTGAAGTTATGATAACCTTTTATACATTATTTTTGTACGATATTGCTTTTGTTTTCTAGAATCATTGTATGTTACAGATTTCACATTGAATTACAAATTGTTGGAAGGAAGAATTTTCGTGGATGATGGCGATAATGATACAGTGGTAATTAAAATGATTTCAATTATTACTTTGAATAATGAAAAATAAAACTTAGTAAAAAATACGATTATGATACAGTTTCAGATTATGGCCAAAATCTATCCGTAAATGTATGTTTAATGAAATTATTACAAGTATGTTTGCTATAGTTCGATATAAATTGTTACGTATCTATAGTAGACCACAAATTCGTAACTTATAACCGCGCTATTGGCGATCGAGAATGCCAACGAAGCTTCGCAAGCACGGTTGGAATTTTGCCTGGAATCTGGAATGTAACGTCGTATGTTCTCCTCCATTGTCATGGAAGATAATATTAACTGATGAACTATTGGCTAGAGTCCTGATATTAAAGATGACAAATCACGTTCAAAAACTGATACCTAAAAGACAAAAGTCTACGAATCTTCGTATCTGATTATTTTACATTAAAAAATATATTATTCTATTGTTTGTTATAGAATGAAAATAACTGAATCTACATAACGAAGAAATATATGAGCTAAATAAATAAATCGGTGGCCATTAATAACAACGTTTAGTTAGAAGAGGATTCAATTATAATTATTAATTAGTAAGAAACTTTCAATGAAAATTATTTGTAACAAATAATTATGAACTACCTAACACATTTTACTACCTTTATAAATGATCCTTTTTTCGAAGTATTTACGAATATTATTAGTTCTTGAGATATATTACTCTATGAATAAAAGGAATGTTTCTTCTTTATTTTGTGTGGCACACTGATCTATATAATTTTTTGAAAAAGGGTGAAGACGTTTACCTATATGAATTATTTTTAGAATATATTTGTCATCTATTTGCTACTATGCTAACTTTATATATATCTCCAATTGAAAATAGACTCGAAGTAAAAATTGTTTTAAAGGAGATAGAATGCACTTTCCTTTCAACCCCTTTGCTCTATAATATCGTGTAAGAGTTATGCATATGCTTTTTGCAAGTCTTATAAATATAAGAAACACGAGTTTAGACTCATAGTACGTATATTATAGAACTACACAAGTAATATATAGGATATAAGAAGTATTTAAAGGTAAATCGAGAGTCATGTTTGTCGTTAATCGTCGTCAGACATTGTCAAGGATCAGAAAAACACGAGTGAGTCCGTGATTGAATTTTTACAGATGCATTAGAAATTTTGTTTGCTGACTGATTTTAGCATGTGCCGTCACGACATAAATCATACTACAAGGATTAATATACAATTTATCAAAATGGCTGTGATGTAAATTTAAAATTAGAATTAATGGCCACCGATGTACATGATTGTGAGAAATAAATGAAATTTTTTTGATTTTTAATATATATGTGTATATATACATATACACACACACATACACCTCTTTGTACTTCATTTGTATTTCAATAATGGGGAAATAAAAGGAGCAGGGAGGGGTTGAAAAAGGGAGTGTCTTGTCTCATGATTTGAGCAATCATAGTAAAATGTGTGTGTCGTGAAAAAAGCTTCGACAACATTTTTATTGTTAACCGCAGAAAAAGCCATATACACTTTCACACGAAATCGATCATAGTTTATAATAATATCGAAAAATTTACGGTAATTAAACATTGTTGTACATAAATATAAAGATGACATTGCACGTTCTCTCATGTGTGCCAAAACTGTACAAAAATTATTCTTGAACATTTTCCGCAACACTCATTGAACAACTTATTACTCGGTGAGACAAATGGCGTATTTTTTTCTTTATTCATTATTTATTATTATTATTATTATTATTATTATTAGTATTATTCATTATTATTATTATTATTCATTATTATTTCTTTGTTTCTTACGTCTCCATTAGTAAAACGTCGCACTAATTGCATTTCTGAGGTGCGCATATATTTTAGTTTTTTTTTTTTTTTTTTTTTTTTTTTTTTTTTTAGAGCTTTTGTCTTTCGTATGAGATGCGATATATTTCAAATTGATAATCAAATACACGGCCGGAGCGGGTGGAAGGAACGATTTTTGGTGTTTTTTGCGCTTCTATAAGTCTATCTAAAATCTATGTATTACTTTTTTTTAGCCGCGACGATCAAGTGCCGACCTTTCTTTTTTCTTATTTTTTTTTCGTTAATTTTTTATTTCTTGCTCAATTTTTTCTTGGTGCTAGTCGAGTAAGTGTTATTTATTTTTTCTTTTTTTTTTTTACTTAGCACGCACTTTTCGTCGTTAATCGTTTACTTCTTTTTTTTTTTTTTTTTTTTTTTATTTTTTTCTCTTTATATCGCATTATTCAGTACAATTTTTTTTAACAACAGCAATTGTTTTTTTCTCTTTTACTTTTCTTTTTTATTTATTTTTTTTTTATTTTTGAAGTAAATCTCTTTTCATCGTAAATCTCTATTAAATATTATGTATAATATATCTCATCTAGAATTCCTTTGCAGTGACTTCGTTAGTGCAATTTTATTTTTTCTATATCATCGTATTGCTTTACCTTTGCCTCAGGGAGACATTTTTTCTCCCATTTTTATTCTTTTCCTCTTTTTCCTTCCCCCTTTTTCACTCTTACAATCGTCTCACACATCTCTCTTGTCTAGAATTTCTCTTTTGTTTTTGTTTTCGGTGTCACCAACGCTTCAATTAACTCCATTATTCGTTAATACTTATTAAATATTCTTTTAATTATTGTAGATCACAGACAACTTGTTCTTAATCCATAAAAACAATTCAATTATTTCTTTCTGTAAGTTATCAACGCATATGGTGTACGCGCGTGGCACAAACAAGATGCTTCGTTTATCTTTTAGGAATGCTCGCGACGAATCATTTTGAAAAATCAATTTAAATAAAAAGAAGTGTATATATATATATATATATATATATATATACATTTCTTTTTATTAAAATTTTTTTGAAGTATATTTTTATTATTTATATATATATATAAACAAAATTGGATACCGAGCTCATGAAGAAATCGAGATCGATGAGAACTCTGAATGTTTTCGACGGAAGTAACTAGCTGATATTTGCACAGTCGACTCGTTTGGTCGATATTTCCGGTTGACATAAATGCGTCAACTATATACATATGCGTGTATGTCAATCGAAAGACGAATATACGGACGAAATTTCGATGGCCGTCTTTCTTTGTCCGATGTACAGTATATATATACATATAATATATAATATGTAATATATAATGTTTTATAAATAAAAATAAAAACTTTGCCAACAATCGATTGAAGTATAAGCATTTCTATTGCGCCACTTGCGTTAATTTGTTATATATTTAATATACTTATAAATGACTAGGGAGAATTATATCTTACGTATAAGTGCTTCCTCCTTGTATCTTTTTTATATTTTTTTATCTTTTCTCCACGTTTTCTTTCGCTCACTTTTTCCTTCTCCATGTTCGTTTTGTTCTTTGAAGTATATTTTTATTTTTATTATTATTATTATTTTATTCTTTTTTTATTTATTTATTTTTTTTTCTTTCTTTTTTACTCACCGCACGCATACAGGTACCTCTAAGAGTTTTTCGAATCTACATACGGTATACGAGAACGCAGCAGTTATGAGCATAGTCTTCTTCCTCCTCTTCTTCTTTTTATAGAAAGTTCTTGTTATATTTTTTATTGTTTTGTTATTTAAACAAACAACAATGATGATTATGGAGATATATTTTAAGATTTTCTTTTTTTTTTTTTTTTTTCTTTTCTTATAGGTCCAGATAGAAGAATCTTTTCTAATAATTTTAATTTTCTCTTTCTTATTATAATTTCTTGGAAAATAAGAACATTTTTCTTCTTTTTTCCTCTCAACGATTTCTTTGAATTGATTTCACTATATTTCTTTTCTTCAAGAAAATGTACAGATAGTGAACTTCGTTCGCAGCGAAAAATGTGAAAAATTGGCGGACCTGTTATTACAAACTCCGGATAAAATCATTTTTCGCCATGTATCTTGAGAAAGGTACGCGTGAACTTGTATGGATGTGTTTTATGTGTCTGTTTAATTTTTCGCGTAATCATATTTCTCTCTGTGTATATGTGTCTATATAATATGCATGCGCGTGCGCGCGCGCACATGTGTGTAAGAAGACGCGAGAGCAAATTCTTTCGCAGGTAATTCGATAAAAGAGTGTCGATTATGTGTCTCTATTAAAATGCATAGTGATTGGATGCGTTTATGATCACACAGCAAGCGAATTATTTAGTTAATATTTTGTTATTTTAACGATATTTAAATATTTATCAACTGACATCTTTCTCTCATTATTTTCTTTTTTGCTTTTTTTTTTTATATCTTTCTATTCTTTCATTCATTTTTTACTCCTGTCATAGTGCTTAAATAAAGTGACTTTGAAATATTATTTACGAATAAAACGTGTTTGCAAATCGAAATCTTTTTCCTTTTTTCCCGCTCCATTCTATTCTTTTTTCTTTATTTTTTTTTTCATTTCTTTCTTTCTTTATTCGTTTAAACGGATTTTTCTTCATTTATTATTATTATTATTATTATTATTATTATTATTATTATTATTATTATTATTATTATTTTTATTATTATTATTTCTATTATTATTATTTTTATTATTATTATTACCATTATTATTATTATTATTATTATTATTATTATTATTATTATTATTATTATTATTATTATTATTATTATTATTATTATTACTACTATTACTATTATTATTATTATTATTATTATTATTATTATTATTACCTCAGATATACCCGTTCGGTGTGGTCGAGTGAACCAGAGGGAATCTCTTTGTATACTCGTTTATTTTTATAAGTTTTAATAATTATCGGCTGACGTGCTAGCAAGCCGAGAAAGTTCGATTATCTAATTAATCGATAAAAGTTGGTCGAGCATGTAGGACAGATTCGAAAGAAACGGTACAAGAAGATAGAGAGGATTTTAACGCAAGATCCGGCGTTAAATATTCTTTTCTATTATTTTCTTCTTCTTTTTTCTCTTCTATAGTCACAAAATCGAAAATAATATAATCATCCATAGTGATTCGAGAGAACTTGAAAAATCGATTTATAAAGACCGATTAATAAAGAATGTGTTTTCGAGTTAATCGTGAAATCGAATCGAATTTTTCGTTTTCTTAAGTTATTTGGCAAATTTTATCGACCAATATACGGTCACGTCCTTTTTTTCTACATTTTATACTCATCGAACACTACCGGATACTTCCTCATCGATCCTGTTAAAAGAAAATAAAAAAAAAATATGGAAACAAACATAAAATCGTCATTAAAAAGCTCGTGTGCGCGACCGTCCGTTTTAACAAAATGCCACCGGAATATATATATATATATTTAAAAAAATGATAAATTCGAGAACGACGATGACGGTAAAAATAGCTCAGACGAATTTACGTCGTTTCGAGAATCATTCTCTTCTTTTCAGATTTTGTTATAATAATAATATAATAATAATAATAATTATTATTAATGTTATTTTCTTTCATTTTCTTTTTTTTCTTTTTTTTCTTTGTATTTTCACTGTTTCGCGCAAAAGATTGGAGCGAGAAGAGGAAGGGAAGCGGTGATTTATATTTCGATCATCGAGTAGAAAAATGTCTGTCACAAAATATCGTTTATCTCTGTCGATAAAGTTAGCGTTAACCTTTTTTTTCTTTTCTTTTTCGTTTTTTTTTTTTCATTTTTTTTTTTAAAGGAGGATCAATTGCTGCATTGCATACACGGGCACAGATTTATAATCTTTGGGTTAATTATTCTGCATGGTTTTGCGCCAAACATCGATGGTCAGCTATTTTTTTTTTTTTTTTTTTTCCCCATTTTCTTTAACCTTCCATTTTTTCTTATCATCATCAATCTATCGGCATGTAAGTACACGACGAAGCGAAAAAATCAATTACGTATTTCTATGTATAATATATGTGTATATAATATATATTATTATATTCGAGGTGTGAAGGGACGGCCGTGTCGTTCACATTCCCTCTCTTATTCTTATCTTTTTTCTCCCTTTCTCCCTCTCTCTCTCTTTCTTTTTTATTTTCCATCTTTTATTTACCTCTGGTTCACTTTGTAAAAAGGACAACGCGCGAAGCTGTGTTCGAATCGGCAAAAGAATTTTGGCTCTTCACGGTTAGCAACGTTTCAAATATAACACCAAAGCGTCATCGAAACTTGTTCATTTTTTCTCTCTCTCTCTCTCTCTCTCTCTCCTTTCTTTGTCTATCTCTTTATCTCTATTTTTCTTTCTTTCTCTTCCTTCATATACATACTTCCTTTCGGCGGATATGAAAAGGTGGCTTTTAGTGCGGTCTCCACGAAATGTTGTTCATACCGTGGAAATGACGCTTCAGACTGCTGCCGTCGGCCCAGGGGGAGTTGAGATACTCGTCGTCATCGTTTTGCTCAAGTTGCTGAAACAGAATGATACGTCAGAGTTAGCGTGACGTCACTATTTAATACGCTCGTACGTATTTTCGTTCTCTGCAATTCTGTTGAAATTCAATCGATCGAAAAACGCGTAGAGAGAAACATTGGGAAGAAAATATGGGGGAAGGAGGAAGGAAGGGTGGGAAGGAGGAGGAGGATGCAAACGTGTAAGCTGTAACGAATCCATGCCTTTTCGTGAGGGGTGGCCATTCTGAAACGAGGAGAGTCCTGGTGTTAGATTCAAGGGTGGGGCGTAGATAGTTGGGTCAGAATCGATGTTTGCGTCCTTGCTTGCTGCTTGGTTGTTCGCTTACTTGTTCTGGATATCTTCTTTCACGTATCCCTCAAATCGAGGATTTATTACAGTAGATATATATAAAGTATATAGTGGAGAATATATTGAGATCGTAGAAAAAAATTTTATAACTCGTTGAAATTCGTTTCTATGATTCATGATTACAAGATTTTGATTTAAAAGGTATTTCAATTTCGAAAGTGTGTCTGTCTCTTTAACGAAAGAATTTTTTTTCGATTTATACAATTAACATTTGTAATTTATTTAATGTGTATGATTTTTTAAACGTTTTACGTAATTCATTGAAATAAATAGATATTTATATATATATATATATATATATATATATATATATATATATATATGCATGCAAATTAGTTGCGACCGTAATTATTTTATTTAATGTGAAATGTCGCTTTATTTAAAAATAGGACAATTGGTATATCTAGTGTACGTTCGTAAGCGATTTATTTCAATTATCATGTTAAAGTAACAATTATAAAGACAGATTGTTAATATCTTTTTATCGTCGCGTATATTCATCGATTTTTCAAAGGAGAAATTAGTATTCCGATTTGGGCGTTGGCAGCACTCGTGAAACCGAATGCTTTCGAGAGAAAGGAGAACAAGTACTTTTAGATGGAGGACAGTCTAATTTAAAAATGGTTGGTTAGTTTTCATTTTTCTTTCTTTTTTCTCCTCCAAATATCTCTATCTCGATTTATTATATATTTCAATTTATCTTTGTCAGTACATATTATCTTCCTCTTAGTTATCCTCATTCTAGAGAATCGACGATCTTACATGTACAAATAGAATGGAAATTCCTCGTTCAAAGATAATTCTTGTGGAGTCGTTGAATCTTGAAGATCCATACGAAACGGTATTAATTTCTGTGTGGAAATTGGTTATATCGTAGAAAGAAGGATTGATTGTTCCTTGGGGTATCCAGAATAGATTGAACAAAGAAAGAGAGTAAGCGAGCGAGAGAGAGAGAGAGGGAGAGAGAGAGAGAGAGACAGAAAAATATATGATGGAGAATTCCAGAACAAAAGAAGAACACATGCATTCAAGTTGACCTCTGTTCATAGGACGTATCTGTTCTCTTTTTCTGTTGTCCCTCACAAATAAGCATCAAGTAAAGTAGTATACCGTGTTCATGCGTTAAATCGTTCCTCGCGAAATTATCGACGCGACGGTGGCCTTTCTTCTCATCTACGACGATCGAAGTAGCTTTTAAAAATGTATAAAGTTTTACCCCTCGATGTCGTTCATGAAGGTTTAGCTTGAGTATTTTTTATGACGGGAAATTCTAGCAAAGACTTTATGTACCAGACGATCGATAGGTTTGATCTCGTTGGAAAAAAAATAAAAAAACAAAAAAAAAAATAAAAGAAAATAAATAATTTACTTCACTCGATCTTACTAAATTAACCATTCGGATAAAATACCGCAGTCATTGGCATAGAGTCAAGTGTATAAGCCAATAAAATATCTTCTTCTGTCCCTTTGTTTTTCTTCTTTTTTTTCGTATCTCTTTTTTTATACACACAATCGTTGATTAAACTGACATGATATATTTTAGCAAATTTGGTGTTCTCGAAATTATCTATTCCTTTCGATTAATTCTTTCAATCAGAGGAAAAATATAAAAGTACTCAAAAATCACCCGGTATATAGAATACAGAATCGGGATAAAACGTGGCTAGGGAACGATGGTGTGTGTGTGCGTGTGCGCGATTGGAGTGTTTCACGATAGACAGCACGTCGCCGTTTTACTTCTTTATACAATGTATATGTATGTATGTGCATAGGATATACATACACACACATACACATACGCGCCAGCACGCAAATACACATATACATATGCTTCAAGTTTCTATGGGGTATGAGGATTGTTATTTCTAACGATAAAGGATACGTCATTATGTCGATTAATTTTCACCCCAGATATTGCCGGCATCGTTAAACTGAAAAATAAAAAGGAATCGACATAACGATGCTCAAAAGCCTTTAACCCTTTTCTTTTCTTCTCTCTCTCTCTCCCTCTCTCTCTCTCTCTCTCTCTCTCTCTCTCTCTCTCTCTTTCTCTCTCTTTTTTTTTCTCGTTTAAATTCCTGACCGCGATTTAATTTGTAAACGAATTAAAAAATTTTTCGAATAAATAAAAGAAGATATCGTGATAAACGTCGTTCTTTAATTCTAGACGTATCCTTTTTATTTATGTATACACATACACACGTATATATATACGTAAACATACACACACACATATATATATACATACATACATATATACGTATGTATTTATTCATTGTACATGGAAACGCGAGCTCTTGGCACGAAACTAGACTGCAAGACGCCATCGCCGGGGTATAGTGTATATTATGATGGTTAACTGCTGCCAAGTTGGCTGTACAACACCGGTAGAAACATCTGGAAATTTTCAGGCGACGTTCAGCTAATATCCTAACATAAATCAGTAATCTAGCGTATAAAATTTTCAAATGGCAAAATAACATTACATATATTGCAAAAATACTGACTTTTACTATCGATATTCGTTTTTACATTCAGAATTTTATTCTTTGTAAAAATACTTCCATTTGACACGCGTTTCTTTCACAAATAGAACGTTCCAAATGAAGATCTGACTCGTTTCGAAAAATATGTTGAACTCGTGAAATTATGATCAATTCTTTTTATTTTTTTTTCTTTGTTTTTATAGAATTCTTCTCGTTTCTCCTTACTTTTTTCTTTCTTTCTTTTTTTTTTTTTTTTTTTAATTTTATGCATAAACGTTGGTACGTTTATCAAATTGTCCTTTCGTTGGTAATTCCCTAACTTTTTCGTTAGGATTTCATAAATTCCAGACGAGCTGATGTTGGAAATGTAGGAAAGAATGTCTGGGGAAAGAGTTAAAAAGTTGAAGAAACTTCGTTTTACGAGTTAAAACGACTAAGTTGATCGAGTTTATCGTCGAGATTAAAGGAGTAAGAGTTTCAGGATAATAAGATGGGAGATCGTAGTTATTTCCCAAGGCCTCGAAAACATCGATTTCGTCCTGAAAGAGGACAGGGCTAATCTAATTCGAAGCGCAGGCCGCGGTGTTTGCGTACTTAGTCCATCGGATATCCTAGCCGTGATGAGCTTAGGCCGTCGGTGAAATTGGCCGTGTAATCACGTTCGATATATCGGTGAGTACGATGTTGAAACGAGGTCTGCGAGAAAGAAAGCGAGAGAAAGAGAGAGAGAGAGAGAGAGAGAGAGGAGAGAGAGAGAGAGAGAGAGAGAGAGATATTGTTACGTGGCTACTATAATATTTATATACTGTATATACACATATAGAAATTGCGGACAATACGCGTTTCTGCTTCGGGTATTGAATGGTGGCTTTCGAAAGGAAATCGCGAACTATGCGATTTTCTATGATACATCTATTCCCTCACCATTAGCTTTAGTTAGTAACACCTTATGAAAGAAATTCCCCTCTCTCTCGGCTATATATTTATACATGAGTAAAATTCTCCTCCTCAATTTCTTGACCGTGAACCACTTGTACTTTCTCGCTCGATTTATTTTACCTCGTTATTTAGTAGTTAACTCACGAAAATATATTATGCACGCAAAAGGCTTTTAAATATATTCATAATCGAGATATAATGTGAATATATACCTGTATATATATGTATATATATATATGTATGTATTTATTTATTTATTTATGTATATCGTAAGCTTTATGTTTTCTTCAGAAGGAAAGATAGAGGAGTAGAAAGGATTAATAAAATCGTTTGTGAAGCCTTAAATAATATCAGCTTGTAAAGAATATTAAAAACATGAAGACTTTAGCTTGACCACACTGTCACTGTCTCTCTCTCTCTCTCTCTCTCTCTCTCTCTCTCTCTCTCTTTCTCTTTCTATCTACCTATCTATATATTTATCTCTCTTTGTTTTTCTCGTCTTAATGTGGTTAGTTTTTAAAGCGATTATGTTGCGATTCAAGTCGAGACAATTCTCTTTACAAATCTATCATGTTTCGTCGGTAAATCGAGCAGAAGCCCCATCGAACGTAAGTATACCGGAAAATGACGCGAGTATAAATGCTTCCCGTAAATGGTGAACAGCAGGAGTAGTAGTAGTAGTAGTAGTAGTACGTTAAAAGCCAGCCAAGTGTCGCATGATCGACATTTATTTTCACTCGATTGGACAATAAGCTTCGTAACATACACGTGTGCCACGAGAAAATATTATTAACCATAAACTCCAACGGCAATCGGATTTACCCTTAAACGACCTTTATATATCGATGTCTAAAAAGAATATATATATATATATATATATATATATATATATATATATATAGAGAGAGAGAGAGAGAGAGAGAGATAAATTATCTTCCTTTTTTTTTTTAAAGAAAGAAAAGTCGAGTCGATTTCTCTCAAATTACACAATTCGTATTGTTTGGCTTACCCCTGAACCGAGAGCGAGTTGGGTATGCCATCGAGACTCTCCCTACTGATGTCATCAGCCATCGCGACCTTGAGCTGATGACCGAAACTCGCCAAGTCCTCCCTAAAAGCTTCGCTTCCAGGCGTAAGGGCACCGCTCGTGGGCGGCAGAGGCGTACCGTTGCTTCCATCGCCCTCGGCGCCCTCCTCTCCTTCCTCCCCGCCAACAAGGGCCTCCTCGTCTTCGTTGTAGATCTTGAAGTAGGCGATGGTGAGGTATATCACCGAGATTATGAAAGACGGTATCGGAATTGCCATTGCGTACACCAGGTTCATATACACCTGGAGAATGCATTTTGCGCAGCGACTGTCAGCTTGATTCTTTCTATATTTTCTTCGGTCTGTTTCTTTTTTTTCTTTTCTTTCATTTTTTTTTTTTTTAGTTTACGATTAACATGAATGAACACTTATTTAACAATTACTTTAATGAATAAAGGAAAAATGAAAACAGCGTTTAATCGAATATATGGAATTGTCGAAGTTATTTTGTGTTTGTACTAAATACTTGTACTAATTGTTGTAATTAAAAAGAAAAAAGAAGAAGAAATAAACTTGTTGTTCTTTACGATATTTCGCAATATATTCTTTCTCTGAAACGGGGGTATGTATAATCGATCGTCGTAAATAAAATGCGACAAATATGTTAGGCGAACGAAACGAAACCAAAGGAAAATGAAACGAAAAAGGAACGAAAACGAACGTTTGTATAGATGGAGATGTCGGAGTTATTTCGTGCTCGTACTACTGCGTCGATATCTTCCCAGATCTTTTTAGTTTCTTTTTTGTTTTCTTTTTTACTTCTCATGGACGCGATATAGATAAATCGGCGCAAAGATAAAGGTCGATAAAATAAATATGAAAACGTTTGCGCGGACGATAGAAGGCTGTAAGGAAGGGAGAAATCATTGCGTAGATTGAAAACGATAGGAATGGAAATGTCGGAGATATTTCGTGTACATACCATTGCACGAACGAAATATATAATATATTGCATTTCCACGATTCCTTTCTATCAATAATATCTTTATTCTCAATTTTATTTTTCCTTAAGTGAGAAAGCAAAACTAAAAAAATTTATAGGAAGTTTTGTAAAAATTCCGCTCGTTCTCTATTTTCCGATCCATCTCATCCTATTTCATGACAGACAAAAGTCAGGCCATTCGTTTCTTCGAGAATGCATTGTATTCGTACTGTACTACGTAGAGATGTAGCTATGTTTCATGTCGACGTAATCGGAATCCCACTGTCTTCCCTCTCTTTTTCTTTCATCTCTTTCTCCCTCTCTCTCTCACTCCCACGTGAACGTTTATACGCCTACAACGTACGCGAGAAGAGTACGAGAAAAATCGCTTTCTCTCGCGAGATGTGTGCAAACACTATGCCTTCGTGACTGCTTTTCGCCTCTCGAAGGCCTTCGCTTATAAACGCTGACTCGAATCGTACGCGTCCGACGACCGATTGTACATTATATACATACTTAAATATATATGTATATATATGTATGCATGTGTATATATATATATATATGTATGCATGTGTATATGTATATGTATGCATGTGTATATACATGTATGTATATATGTATATATGTATGTATGTATGTATGTTGTATGTATGTATGTATGTATGTATGTATGTATGTATGTATGTATGTATGTATGTATGTATGCATACATATAATACGGATACACAAGTTCCTACATTTCTGTCTTCTTTCTTTTTCTTCGTTCCTTTTTTCTTTTTCTTCGTTCCTTCTTTCTTTTTCTTCGTTCCTTCTTTCTTTTTCTTTCTTTCACTCTTTCACTCTCCTCTCTGAAATTTCATTTTTACCAGAGTACTCTTGAGACTTTTCCCTTTTTACGATTGAGAGATATTTTTCTACGAAACACCGTCGAATAATTTCTTTTTCCGTTTTCCATTTGCTCTGTCTCTTTCTTCAGTTTTCCCTGGCATGAGTTGTCACGAAATAGAATAGAGTTAATACTTATACTTTCTATTTACTGCCGAAATACATATAAATAACAATTTAATGATAATATCTTTCATTTTTTTCTTTCCTCTTTTTTATTCTTTTTTCTTTTCTTCCCCCACCTCTTTTTTGCGGATATACAGATTGCAATTAATGTTCATACAATTATTAATACATCAAATTTCAATCTATTGAATGCTCGATGTGCTTTAAAAAAAGAAAAGAAGAAGAAACTTAAACTAAAAATTATCTCGTTTCCTCTTTTGTTATATAAATTCATATTGAATGAAAAAGAGAAGTAGGATATTTAAATGTTTCGTGAAATGAAAGAAGATACGTAGAAAAAAGTAATTAGAAGGTAGAAAAGAATTTTGCCCTTTTTCTCTTTTACATTCTTCTTTTAACGATGAACGAACGAACTTAAGACGAATTCAGACGTGGTTATTAAGGGAGAGGGAGAGGGAGAGAGAGAGAGAGAGAGAGAGAGAGAGAAAGCGACGAGGGAGGATAAGGGGTGATTGCGACGGAAGATTCTCCATGTCCTAATTAGCGGCGACGTAAATCTACGTTAATAGAAACGACCGTAAGCGTTTGAGAAACTGTCGAATGAGACACTTCGAGCTGCATAACGGTAGCATGAATAGGAAACCTGAATAGGTACCTGCAGTATATCGATTCTCAAAAGGCCGTCGTTCCTTCCAATGTTGAACTCCTGCAAAAGTTGCACCACGTGTAACTCTTGTAGTCTGTATATTGCAACATACGTACGTATGTCTGTGTAAAAATATCTGTGTACGTGCGTTAGTTAAAATAAGAAAGGATAAGTCGCATGGGTCGACGGATTTAGCTTGATACATTTAAATCGACTGGAAAAGTCAATTCAATATTTTTTTTCTCTTTTTCCTTTTTTTTTCTTTTGTTTCTTTTTTTTCTGCGAATTTTGTTCGTCGAATATCATTTTCGTGGTAATAGAATTTATCGATTAATAAAGTATTTCGTTCTTGTTTGGTTCTAGAGGTTTTTCTTTGAAATCGCAGTAGTACGAGTCAACGATAATCCCGACTATCAGCTTACATACACTAACCGACCGACAGACCAATAGTACGTTTTTGATCCCGTTGATTTTTCTTCGACGATAATAACTCCTGAAGAAAATTTTCGAGGTAAAACTGAGGCAAAGAATAGGATAAGGATCGAAATACGTAGGCAATACGTTCACGTGTGTTATCACATAACCTAACCTGTCGAGGTCGTCGCGTTCGATCGTTTTCTGTGCGACAAACAAAGTGACCTCATTTTCTTTCACGTGGATCACATAAACCATACGTACACGCACAGGCTAGAAGAAGGAGAATAAAATTGGAAACTTGTGTAGAAAAATTAGAGAGGGGAAAGCGTTGATGTTGGAGGTAGTGAAGGGCTGGGGATGGAAGAAAGGATTTAGATATGGAAAAAAGACACAAACGTTAAATGAGAATGCGAAAGCGTGGAGAGACCTGCCACATGTCGAGTTCGCTGATGACTATTCCGGGATCCACTTTGGAGTAGTAACAGCTAAAGTTATGCCCTATGTTGGCATACTGCTGGTAGAAAATACTGCAATTCAGCACTGGAGGGTATCCACAGCCTTTTACGTTCGGGAACAGCTTGGCCCCAGTGAAGTACCACTCGGAGTCGTTGCCCATGAGACCTGCGAACTTCGTTTCGTTATCGCCGAGCAACGATCTTACTTGGCTGCTGAGAGACGTTAAGTAAAGAGCTTCCAAAAGAGTTGTGTTCTAACGGTTGTCCTTCGTTCTCTCGTAAATTTCAAATCATGATTTGTTTGTTCAAGAGACAGAGAGAGAGAAAGAGAGATAGATAGATAGATAGAGAGAGAGAGAGAGAGAGAGAGAGAGAGAGAGAGAGAGAGAAAGAGAGAGAGAAAGAGAGAGAGAGAGAGAGAGAGAAAGAGATGAATTTGAGACTAACGAAGGACACCGGGTGCAGGTTTGTACCTGTAGGGAAGGGTTTCGGCAGTCCTGCATCGTCGTCCTCAGCGAAATCTTCATCGTCGAGATCTTCGATGTAATCGTAGTCTCTGGGAGCCCGTTCATAACGCGGTTTTTTAAACCTCGTACTGTCTTCGTCGTCCTCGACACCTCCTACCGCTCTGCCTCCCTCAAATGGTCCAGCTTCATCCTCGGAGGATGTATTAATCGGTAGCTTGTAGTTGACGCGTATTTGCGTGCAATCATACAACTCCTTGGTGCAACCCTCTCTACATGATGTCCATGAGCAGTTGCTCGTACCTGAACTCAACGATCAACGTACGTTCATGGAATAAGAACGTCGCGAGGTCACTCGTAGCTTCGATACTAAGTCAAACGAGTTAGCCGAAATAACATTCGAGAGACGAAAAACGATCGGAGGAATGATTGACGATTCGGAAAAGATCGATATCTATTCTCATATACCTAATAATAATTTTGACGAATAATAGAGAGATTGAACGATGAAGCATTGTGTGACCTCGAGGATAATAACGAAGACATTACGTACGTACGTAGATAATAAGAATTAAGAAATATATAAGAAACGTGCACACAAACGAGATTTTCGTCATTTAGATGCGAATTATCCCTGACTAGATAAACAATCTTGTTACGATCTATTCGTTAAAGAATTTCTCTTGAAAGGATCAGCTTGATCATTTTATTCGAATAAGAAAACAATGGGAGGAATACGAATAACTACGTTTAATTGAAAATTCTTTCGAAAAAGAAATCACGAGAATGAGCAAATAATGAAAGACAATAAGAACTGACATGATCATGTACCGATCATACACTCTAATATCAAACGATCATTCACTTTAATGAGATCCCGAGATCTTAAGTTGCTTATCGACGTTCTCCGAAGGTACCTAACATATACGTCGAGGTGTCTAGACATCGAGTAGCAAAAAAGTCGAGTACTCGATTGTACTATAACCACCCACTCTCACCTAGCCCCCTTCTCTATATACGATGACATTCGAGAGTGAAGTCAAGTGTATTAGAATGAGGGTTAACAAAACAGCGAAAAAGTACTGCGGGGCATGAATAAATATATGGATCATTGGAGACCAGCTTAGATATCATGAGTAAAAAGAATTCAAAACCAGTTGCGTCGATCTTAATTCCCATCATTTAAAGATTTTTTCTTTCTTTCCCTTTCTCTCTTTTCTCTCTCTCTCTCTCTCTCTCTCTCTCTCTTTCTGTCTCACTCTTTCTCTTTATTTATCTATCTCTTTTATTCTAAACCATTAATTCTTTATTATCGATGTCAGTCTTATTAATGCTTAAAAAAAAAAGAAAAAATAAGAAAAAAGTGTTGGAAATGTTCCATCAGAAAAAAAGAAAGTTGAGATTTCATTCTATCATTATAAAACGTTTCTATGGTTATAATGATGGCGGTAGATTCTTTGATCCGTGATAACAAGATCGGCACAAGTGGCGGAGAACCCTGATAGCAAAGAAAATCGTTCGTGTGGTACGAGTTCGTTCGTTCATTAAACTTTTTTCAAACGAAAATTCAACGAAGAAAGGAGAGAGATATATCTATATATCTATATACATACATATGTACATATACATATACATATACATATATATATGTATATATATATAAATATATATATACATAGACAAAGAGAGGAAGATAAAGAGATAGGGACTTTTCATGCATTCCGGAAGTAACTCAGAGAATTGCACGAGACATACATACATAAGTAAATATACATATCTCCATATATATATACAGGTGTATATATATAATTATATTATACACACACACACGCACATGCACTGACAAATACAAAGAAAATGACGAATCGTGGAATATTTGAAGCTATCGCATGCACACGTGTTCGTGTTCTATTAATTCAATCTCGTGTATATACGAGAAGAACGAAGATGCTTGGAAAATGTAAAGGCACGGCTAAATTGAGAGTCGAGTCAAACGTTTTTATAAAACGTTTATTTGGAAAGAAATTCCTTCGACATTTTTCTGTTCGATTTTTTTCAAACAAAAATTTTTTTATTAAAAAATTCATTGTTGATCCTTTGTTCGGTCCTGACGTGCCTCAATAAAATTGAACAGAAATTTTTCCACTAAGAAGACGATCATTAATGTTGGTAAACGAATCGGATACAATAATAAGTGAACCCCTTCGTACAACCATTTCTAACGACAAAGATTTTTCTATTTATCTAAAAAGCAACGTTTCTATAATATACGAAATAATTACATGATTTAATATATGTAAAATGAACGTATAATCACGCTTTTGCCTTTATAGGACGGAACAAAACACTCGATGTTTAATACGAACGATTAATATTACATCAAACGAATTAATATTTATGAAGGACTTTGTTCATTAAAAACGAAATTAAAAACAAAAAGTTGTAATCCATTGATGTTTAATTATTTAATATCATGTACCTTTTAACATATTACTATCATCAATATAGGAACATATGTATCAAGTTTGCTCAGCTTCACTTAAAAAAGCGATTAACTGATAGCAGGTACATATAATAATCTATGTAATAGAATGTACTTGAAATAATTCTTATAGTTAACTTGACAAACTGTGATAAAATGAAATACTTTGAGAATATTTATTTGACTTAAATTTATACACTATTCATATTGTTTTTTTGAAAAGTGTTTGAAGTTAAATATCATATTTTTTAAAAGTATAAAATAAAAATCCTTATTTACATTTATTATCGATGACTTCTTTGTCAATCAAGCTCGTCACAAAAGTTTTCATCTATTTTTTTTTTTTTTGGACAAAGAGATTTTTCTCATCAATACGTGAAATACGAGAGAAATTATTCAAGAACTTTAAAGATCCGTTACAAATGATTTATTCATAGAACAAAGTCCTTCGTATATATATATATATATATATATATATATATATATATATATATATTTATTTATGTTCTCCTCAAAGAAACACAGGAAATCCGGAATACATGCAACGAAATAGAAAAACAACGACAGAACGAACGATACAAGGGGACAGCTAACTCGATTTTGAAAGGTAAGAAAGAAAAATGCGAATCAATGATACAGAGAAAAAAGAAAGAGAAAGAGAGAGAGGGGGTGGGAGAGAAAGAGAGGGAAGAAGATCGAATGTTTCACCTCTCCTGGACTCAACGTCGATGGTGACACACTCGGCGGGCCGAGTGTCGAACTGCATGAAGATAGTAGTGAAGGCGGGGTCGATGACGAAGGGGACCAAGAAGAGGAAGGCGAAGAGGCTGAAGGTGCTGAGGAGGATGAAGAACGCGGTCGTGTAGAACAGCAATTTCTGCAGGAACGTCTGCTTCTCCTTTTCGTCCGCCATGTCGGAGAACAAACGGCAGTGCTCGTTTCAGTAAGGAGATTCCTTCTTTTCCTTGTCGTCCTCGACTCGTTGTATTCAGCTCCGCCGTTACACAAGACGTCGAAGAGGCGAAGCAGAAGATCTGCGTTTGGACGGGATTGTTTTCTTTCTTATTCCTTTTTTTCTTTTTCTTTTTTTTAATTTTTTTTGAAACGTATATACATATATATATATATGTATATGTATATAAATAAATGAGACGCTCCTTTATCTCCAAAATTTCTCGAATTGATATCCTATCGTACTTTCGACCTTTCTGCCAAGAGGGATACGTTTTTCTTTTATTTTATTTTATATTTTCTTTTTGTTTTCTTTTTCTAATAATTTTTTTATTTTTATTTTGTTATTTTATTTATTTTTTTTTTTTTGTTTTCGACATTGACGACAAGAATTTAGTCAATGAGTTGTGCATCGAGATCGATTGATTAATTTGATCGATTAAATGTATTCCTTTGTATCGAGATATACGTGATATTCCAATGATCGAATCTTATGATATCATTGAACCTTTTATCGTTCCTTTTTTTCCTATATATGTATATATATATATATATATATATATATATATATATATATATGTATATATAGATATGTAGATATGTAGATATGTATAAACGAGTGAATATCGATATTTGGTAAATAATCTATAGATGGAAATAGAGAGAGATATGCAATATCTAATAAAGCGATGTTCTGCGAGCTCTCCATATAGCTCGAGTTTACAGATCGCCTTTAAGATCTCTACTTTACTGCCTCATATTTCAAATTCTTTCTTCGCTACTGAAAGAAATCTTGAGCTCTTTCGCTTTTGAAGAAACAAAAAAAAAAGAAAAGAAAAGAAATAAAAAGGGACACTTAAAACAAAAATGATTTTATAGGATCGTCTTGGTCTTGTGTTTCTCAATGTTTCTTCGAGCTTTCAAGAAACAAGTTAAACGACGTAGATTGATCAGCGAAGGGACTTACATTGATTAGATATTTTTAAAAGAAGATCAGGATTAAATTTGAACAGATTATACGGCCAACGCGGCAAGGAAATATTCAAGATTTCCTTGATTGGCGTATTAAGCTCATCGTTTATCGTTTTATTTTTGGGGTCAAGTATTTCCTTGGATCCTCGTTACTTTTTATTTCTTTTTCTTCCGTTGCCTTCTAACGAAGAAACGGATTGGTCCCGCGGATTTGGAGGTATGTAAAGCCACAACTAATTCATTACGCTCGATCGAGCGTGTCAACGCGTTCGGCCGACTCGAAAGTGGAGCACGCAGAGCACGCTTTCATTACATCGTTACGTATGTACAAATATATATACATACATATACCTTGTATATATATGTATATATTTATATATATATATATATATATATATATATGTATACATACATATACCTGACATTTACGTAACGACCAAAACGTTTCTAATTTAATATCAAAACGAAATGAAAATAACGAGAAAAGAGTTGATACGTTATTTGCTCGACATTGCCACTACAACTTAAACTATTTAAAAAAGAAAAAGGACAAAAATCGATGAGCTAGAAAACGATTTCTTTCTAAAACATACGAAAGGAAACTCGTATTAAAGTGAACTTACGTTTTGATAACGCAGGTCGATAAAATGTAATAAACTCGAAAAGGAAAGAAAGTATGCGTTGCATCGTAAACGAAAGGGAATCGAAGATTTCTAATCGTTTCTAAAAATATCTTTTTATTTCAAAGGATTCGAATTAGCGGATATGGTAAAGTTCGAACGAAAAGAAATATTCGTTTTTCCCAGGACAACGAGACGCGAAATGATACGTTAAGAAACGAGACGAGATGAGACGACGTGTGTCGACGTAGGTCGAAAGTAGAAGGTAAAAGCTCGAGAGCTATTTCTTTCTTCTTTTAATTTATTTCTTTTCTTTTTTTTTCTTGTTTTCTTGTTTTCTTTTTTTATTTTTTTCTTATTTTTTGCAGGAAACGGTACCCCCTATGAAGAAGAAGAAGAAGAGAAATTGACGGGGCTTGGCGCCCTCTTCCTGTGCCCCCGCATCCTGTGTTCTCTCTGTCTCTCTCTTTTTCTTTCTCTTTCGTTCTCTTTCTCTCTCCTTCTCTCTTTCTCCCTTCTGGGCTGCCCTCGCGCGTCCAACCTTCTTCCCCTCGTCCACCCGGCTTCTCCTCTCTTCACTACGCGATACTACTATTCACGGTGAGCATTTGTCCGTCTATGTCTCACTTTGATTAATTAACCATTTGATTAATTAACAAGAGGGTTATTTCTTCGAGACAATCCTCATGTCAAACGGACTTCCTTTATCTTCTATCCTTTTTCGTGGTCTCACCTTTCCACTTATATATCTCTATCCTTCCTTTTTCTCTCTCTCTCTCTCTCTCTCTATATATATATATATATATATATATATATATGTATGCATATATATATGTATATATATATGTATACATATATATATATATATATATATGTATATATATGTATATATATATATTATTTATTTTTCTCAAAAGTGATATTCGTCGTTTGATAAAATAAGAGATCGACGGATCTGATCTCGTACCGACGCAATCGTCTCGCGAGTTCGCGAATGAACGAACGTAATAAAAGCACACCGCTCTTATATTTTTCCGAAACCCTGGCCGCAGCGCCGACGGATGCCGGGCTACTGCAGTCGAGGGTACCTTTGGGCGAGCTTATTTTCTGCCGACACTGGCGCCACGACGGCATCTGGTGGCATCGACCGCCGCCACTACCACCACCATCAGTACTAGTACCAGTGCCAGCACCAGCACCACCAACACCAGCATCATCACCATCACCAGAAAGCTCCCACCTCAGAAACACCCGCGTGTAAGCTGCCTCTTCCTAGCTCCTCTTTTTTTTTCTCTTACGTTTCTCCTTTCCATCCCCTTTTATTTTCTTTTTCTCTTTCTCTCTTTCTTTCTTCTTTACCTACCCCGATGTCGTAACGACACTTCCTCTTTTTCCTCTTCCTCCATCGGCTCTTTTTTTAAATAAATCGATTAGTAAAAATTCATTCAGAAGAACATTTACACGAAAACACTCCCTCTTTTATTTCGACACTAAATAAATTCGTTTTTCTTTTTATCGAATATGTTGATTCACGCATACGTCTCTTTCTCTCTCTCTTTCTCTCTCTCTCTCTCTCTCTCTCTCTCTCTTCCTCTTTCTTTCTTTCTTTCTCTCTCCCTCTCAAAGAAAGAAGAATTTTTCTCCAATCACAATCGATCTCAATATATCGTCTAGAATTCGAAATGTATAAAAATACCAAGTGATAAACTCCAATGGTCATTCTTGGAAAATCGCCAAAGGATTTCAATGACAATTTGATTTATGAGAGCGAGAACGTTTTATCGATCGGTTCGAGATACGATTTCCTCTATTCGTTTAAATCGATTGTAGCTTTCTCCCTTTTTCTCTTTTTGTCTTTCTTTTTCATTTTTTTATCTTCATTTCTCTACGACGATGTACGTTCTTGAATCCTTTTCAAATCGCTCAGGAAATATTGAACGGATTCATAAGGAACAAATGTGTATATTCAATGATATGTATTATATGTAATATTGGAAATCTATTAAATACGAAAAGAAAGAGAGAGAAACAGAGAGAAATAAATTGATATGTAAAATATATATAATGTGACTATAATGAATTCCTTTGCATGCGCACAAGTGTCATTAAAATAATTAATAATAACAACTGTTAACGTGAATGTTAAAAGATATCTTAAGGAACTTGAAGATTAATGAAAATTAAATTATTCTGAAATTAATAACGCACAAATTTTTTTTAATCCCACGGATCATACGAAAACGCAATTGTCGGTTGTTACATTTCGGGCTAGTCTCTTTCGCATCTCAATGAATATTCTCATTCACTTTTGATGCAGTTTCCTGCATTAGGTCTTATCAATCAATGAATCAGTCAATGATGAAAACATGTTAAAGATAGTGCAATTGCCATTAAAAAGGACAAACATTGAAGTAGAAGTCTAGTTCGATGTTAAGCACGCTTTCCATTATGGTTGCGATACGTGACTCTGGGTTAAAAGTAGAACGAAATATGAACGAGGAGTAAGAGAGATAAGCGGGAAAGAAGGAAAGAGAGAAAAAAGGGTGGGAGGGGGAGGAGGAAAAGAGGATAAAGCTCTCATTTCGCGATCATCAAACTCGATTATAAAGCTCTGAGAGACTCTGCTTCGAAGACTGTTTTCTCCTTCGTTTCCTCCCTTTTCTTTATTCTTCCTCTCATTCCTAATTTCTTCCGTGAAGTTGATAAATCGATACGTCATCGGCGATATCGCCTTCATCGCGTGTCCCTCGAAGAATTTACACTGAGACTAGAGATATCGAAAAGAAGAAAAAGAAAACAGAAAAAAGATGTAATCTTAAGATCTCTAACTTAATGCGAGATATATGAGAAATTAAAAAAAAGAAAATAAATAAAAACGTAAGAAAAGTAATGCCGATATTTCCCTACTTAAGATCGTTCAAGTGAGTGAATAAGTAGTTGTTTTGTTAAGACGAGAGAACTTAACACGTGTTTTCTCGCGAGCTTTTAGTGAGCTTTTGTCAATCGATCGAAAGATACAGTGCTTTCAACGTACGACCAAGTGTTCTCTGCTTTCGTTAACACTCGAATATGAAGTGGGTAGTCGCTAAAGCCTTTCTCTCTCTTTCTCTCTCTTTCTCTCTCTCTCTCTCTCTCTCTCTCTCTCTCTCTCTCTTTCTCTTTCTCTTTTTCTCTTCAAGTCAAACAATAGGGCATCGAAAGATCGATTAAAATAGATCTATAGAACGAGTTACTGCTGGCGCAACGTAATAACGAAAACATTCTATCATGATCTTTCCTTATTTTTACCCTACCATTGATGAATTCAAAATCGAGTACACTTGACTAATTTTCGAAAATACCGAGATCGTTGCTCTAAAACGAAATATCTCCTGCAAAAACCACTTTCGTTCGTTTCCTGATAAACGTTCTTAAGGATGTTTTAGATGTTTCGCAAAGCTACATTGCTTATTTACTTCTCGAATCTAAAGATAAATTATTAAAAAAAAAAAAAAAAAAAACGAAGAATTTTTTCGAACGGCAACATTTAATCTTGTTATTTATATAGATATTTACGATGATTCAAGCGCTAATAGGTTAACACCGGACATTAAAAAACATCTATGATCGAACATTGATAACGTTGACGCGTGAACAACCCGATACTCGATGTTATTACGATACGTCCATGCTTTATAGAGAAATAAGAGCTTTCTCTTTTTGCATTGTGAAACTTTAAATCGTTAATACGGGTTATTTAAAAGACAATGTTATTTCCACAAACAAGTTGAAACGGAAGGATCGGTATAAAAGAAGATAGAAAGAAAAATGTTGAAAACGCTAGAGAATAGAGAAAAATTATAGAAAGAAATTCGTTGTAGTTTTTCTTTTTTTTCCACTCTCAAAGATTGTTAAAAAAAAAAAATTCGTCTTATACGGGTCGATTATTTTGTGAGAATTGTGAAAAGGGAAAAAGAGAAGAGGTCGTTATTATGAAGCATCGTGTTACCCCTTGGGTATTCGGACCATCCTCCTTATTCACCTCCTCCTCATTCATCTCCTCCTCATCCACTTCTTCATCCTCCTCCTTCTTTTCCTTTTCCTCAATCCCTTTCCTCGGCAATGAGCTGACGAAAAAAATGTCTAGAGACATAGGTGTCTCTTGCCGTAAGCTTTGCAGTGTTTAATAAAGTTTTACAAATTCAACGCAGATCGAGTTTTTTTTATATATTTTTCAATTTTCAGTAAGAAATGAAAAAGTATATCGATCGATTTCGTAATGTTCGCATTGAAAAATATTATGATGATATTATCAAAAGTAACGAGTTATATACGTACGTATATCTATACTTATACATATATGTATTTTTATATAATGTATGTATGTATATATGTGTATATTCGTACGATATTAATCGATATTCTTCGGCATCTTCTTCGGCATATTTCGATGTTTTCAAACGGATGAAAGTAATATTTAATCAAGGTTATCAACAATTTCCAGAAAAGATTTCGTGTTTTACGTTGAATAGAAAGCTTTCGAAATTTCTTCATGTACTTGTCCAACTATACGCTTGCTTCTACTACTGCTAGTAATACTACTGTAATAGGGTATCCCAGTATCGAAAACTTATTCCTCGAATTTCATCATCGAGAGCTCTTCACAAAGGAAAAAGAAATAGATATGGATAATGGGATCGTAAACAAGTCGAGAGAAGGTTAGCAAATCAATAACCAAGTAAGTACCTATACATCCGATTAATTTCTTTAAAAAGCACTCCTCTATCTTCGGAAAGCTTTCGATAATGAAATCGAATAGTTACTACTAGCAACGAGAAAAGAAATTTCTTGCAAAGAAACTCCCAGTATTTCTTTCCCTATTAACAGTGATTCAAGTTGTTGCCCACTTTCGAGTCATATTTTTGAAGACAAACGAGGGTTAAGGCGTTAGGTAAAATCAAAGGGCAAAAAGCATTGAGGGATCGCTTTACGTCGCGATAGACTACCACGACGAAAATAGTTACAATGCCCTGGGACAGGGCTGACCTTAGAAAATCATTCGGTTTTCGTTTTGGAAAGAGGTTGTCCCCTGATGAGCCGACACCAGAGTGAAATTGGCTCGGAGCCAATGAACTGAAATATGGGCCAAATGTTTTCCTTTCTTGTCGAGGTTCCTCATTGAATTTATCGATGATCCTTTAGCTTATTCTATGTTTATCTCTTTCTCTCTCTCTTTCTCCCTCCTCTCCCCCCCCCCTCACTCTCTCTCTCTCTCTTCAACAAACGCGTCGCGTGCAAATGACAAGGCTGAATTTCAACTTTAATTATTCCGAGAATAATCGAGCAAAATTACTCGCATGTTGTACCAACTACGCTATCGTTATCATTTCCTTGAATTTATACATAAATTTAATCATTTTTAATATGTTAATGAAAATTTTTCAATTTTTTTCAAATCGTTGAACCGATCGATTAGAAAATATCTAATATTCACGTAACGTTCGTATCATTCGTTTTCAGAGAACAGAAACGAGTTTAATGTGCCCGCTATAACTACTGCCATTCTCGTTTCAACTTCGAAATAACGCGTTCTATTCGAGACTCTCTTTGACTTTCGCAAACTCATGATACCTCCGTTGTTTACGGACGGAAGCCTGGATTATCTCTGAATGCATTCCTCCAAATGCATTCCTCCAAATGCATAAAGATCAAAATGACTCCAAGGCGAAACAACGAACTAATTAATTTACGAAGTTTTCACTGAATTGGGTAAGATAAAATTAGTACGATTAAATAATAGATTCTATTGCAGAAAAACGTGCCAGGTTTGAGCGAACATATTTTCGTCTGATGACTGAAGGTCGTCAGGAATAATCTGAGAAATAAAGAAGAAAGAAAGAAAGAAAAGAAAAAAGGGAAGGAAAGAAGGAAGAAAAAATAACATGATTTATCCTTGATCGGAAGGCGAGAAAGAAAGAAAGAGAGATGCTTTTTGATGCATTTTTGTACGAAGAGATTGAAACGCTTGGGATTGGAGGGTGGGACGAGGAAGTTGCAACGAATGGATCGCCTTATTGACAATATTGGAAACTGTTAGCTATTTATAGCGAGGAATATACATGCTCACGATGTCCCTATAGACGTATCGTTTCCTCGGGCAAACCTAAAACTTTAATAAGTTATCTCTCTTTTTCTTTCTTTTTCTCTCTCTCTTTCTCTCTCTCTCTCCGTCTCTCTATTTCTTTCTTTCTTTTTCCGATTGCATTTAACCCATCGCCGCTCTCATTCTTATTAATTTTCTAACAATATCCAGAGGGTTAGCCTTTACTTGATGTCTAATATACTTGAAAGGAAACAACTAAAGTCATAATACAAATTTTCATTCGTATTCGATCGTTATTACAAGTGGAATAAAAAACAAACCAAAAAGAAGAACCAAAAAAAAATGAAAAGAAAATAAAAAAACAAAGAAAGAATGAATAAAAGAAAGGAAAAAAAAAAGAAAGAAAGAGCTATTACAGAGAGATAAGTTGTCTGAAGTGGCAGTGAAACGATAATAAAAAAGACAATGCTCGATCAAGCGGTCGATTTTACACTCTGATACTCCTCCGCTCGACTCTTCTTCTTTTCCAAGAGTAAAAAGGAGCGTGCTCTTTCTCTCTGTAAAAGAAAAAGAAGGAAAAAAAGAAAAGAGGAAAGAAAGAAAAAGGGAAAAAAAGAAACATCAGAGTTATGCCGCGGGGCCCACGCAAATTCGAGACGACAAAAGTGTATCCCGAGACATTAGCAATAAGAGACAATAACAACCGAGTACTCTCTTACGCTTTTCAATCGGGAAAAAATTGATTTTCCGATTTCCATTTCACACAGAGAACGATCCCTACTTTTTTGGAAGAAGAAGGAGAAAAAAGAGAAAAAGGGGTTTGACAAGAGAAGAGAAAGGAATGTTAAGGACGAGGTGATATTCGTTTCAGAAAAGTATTAGTCATTCTCTCATTGATAAGACTTCGTAGAAAAGTGGTTGCGCCCGCGCTAATTTACGAGAGAAAGAAGGAGAGAGAAAGAGAGAGGGAGAGAAACAGATCTATTTTGTTGTATCAATGTTAGTCTCACCCCGTAATGCATTCAACAAGAAACATCGTCAACGTCACCGTACTCGTTGTCGTCGTCATCGTCATCGTCGTTGTAGTCGTCGTCGTTGTCGTCTATCGTTGTATTCGTAGCGTTGGTTGGAACTCAATCGGAGGGTATTGATTTTTTGGTACAATACGGCAACAACGAGGTGGAGCCATCGCAGCTCCAGTGCGCGTACCGCCATATTTGTTTCCCCCAGGCCAGAGTATCGTGACTGCGGAAAGTGAATTTTCCAAAGGGGCCTTCTTCGTCGTTTCCAGGAAAAGGAGTCATCTAGGTGAGTATATTGTTTTATCACATTATTAACACATATCACGTTGAACGTTCATCGTTTTTTCTATATTACTATATTTTTGAATGTGTCATAACGTTGAGGAAAGATTAGAAAGATCGGTTTGGTTCGCGGTACAATATCGCAAAGATTATTAGACGGCAGCTGACGCTTGACTTTCGAACAACAGGACAGTGTCTGATTCGTTATAAACAATGTAAAAAGTTTGTTTGATAGGTGATTCCCGTTTATCTCTTTTTCCTTTTCTTTTTTTTCCTTTCTTTCTTATTTTTTTTGTTCTTCCTCTTTTTTTTCTGCTTATTGACAAAATAATTACGCGAACATTATTTCCGGAGTGTACATAAACACATTGTGAGTGATAAAGACAAAAAAGGAAAATACGTTTTTGACTAAATGTTTGCCTGTCGCAATGATTTCCCATGTTAATTGTGTGATTTTCTGCATCGATTCGGCCAGTCCTTTTCATGTCCATACAAATCCAAGACCGTCGAGTGAAATGTATTTTAAATTAATAATTTAAAAAATTCCTATGAGCGTGAAATCTGCATTGACACGATTTCTGAGAATGAAATGTGGGAAAAAAGAAAAACAAAAAGAAAAAAGAAGAAAAAGTAATGGATCGTCGCTCGATCGATCGTACGACTTCGAGTCTATTTTTAACGAAGCACGTGGAGCACAAAAACGTCACGGAATCATTCGCGTGCTTTTTACGATTCATGTTAAAAAAGAAAAATACGAGGACTAATGCGAGGACGAGGACGAGGACGAGGACGAGGACGATGGCGACAACAAGAACGTGAGAATGTCGATTGAGAATCTTCGACTTGTGACCGGCTTCCCGCGAAGATCGTCGATTAAGATAAGCTTACTTCGTTTACCTCGTGTTGAGTTGACTTTCGTTATATAAACTTCTCGGTATTAACGAGTTAATTACTAGATATAGTTTACTCGATAAAGAATAGACATATGTATGTATGTGTGTACATACGTTCGCTCGTTTAATACTTATTGATATCAGCTTCGAATAGCAAACAGTAGATGCCGCCTGACGATAGTCAGCCAAGTAGTACATGTTGAAATATAGTTATCCGAGAGACAAACTATATCGTGTTTATTATATACATGTGTGTGTATGTGTATTAATCAAAAGAAAATATAAATATTTTAACATCTCTACGAGTATACGAATGTTTAGATAATCTTTGTCATACCATCTCTATTCATGCATTTGTTAATTTGTATAATATTTAAAAAACAAGGATGCAATTCGGACACACACATTTTCATATTAATGGAAAAGATTTGCCGTGGAATAATTTTTCATTTTTATGAGTTTAAGAAGATACTTGTAGACGTAAAAAAATATTCTTTCTCTCTTTCTCTTTCTCTCTCTCTCTCTCTCTCTCTCTCTCTCTCACTTTCTCTTTCTTTTTTTCTTTATCTTTTTCTTTCGGTCATGCATTTTCAACGAATTTCAAACGAGGTCGCTCGGAATAGGAACACTCGCGTAGGTAAGTACGAACTCACCTTCCACTCTCTTTCTCTCTCTCTCTCTTTCTCTGTTTCTCTCTTTCTCTCTCTCACCTGCGAATCGATCACCTGACTCTAAATTATTCAGCGTAAAGGCCTTTATGGAATAAATATATCTGCCGCTGTATTTACGATTTCTTCCTGGACCGTTGCAAAAATGTCATAGAAAAGGAGAAAAAAAGACAAGAATAACAAACAGAAAAAACGAAAAACTTTTTCTACGAACCTTGATCAATCTTTTCTTTTTTTTTTTTTATCGAACAATCTTTTACGATTTTATTTATAATATCGCAATAAATAACTTTGACTAAAAAATTTTCCAAAATTTTACGATCGAGAGAAGAACGAAACGTTCAATGAGAGTTCTTTTCAACGAGTAGTATTAAGAAAAAGAATGCAAATAGATGTAAACGAATGCAAAAAGCTGCATATACTGTAATTATAAACGCTAGCGGAGACACGCGGTACACATCGAAGAGAGAAAGAGAAAGAGATAAAGAGAAATAGAGAGAGATAGAGAAAGAAAGAGAGGAGAGAGAGAGATAGATAGATAGATAGATAGAGAGAGGGAGAGAGAGAGAGAGAGAGAGAGAGAGAGAGAGAGAGAATTAAATAAAGCAAAGGCGCCACACTGTCTGAGCCTGCCGCTCGATAAACTAGATTACGTGCTAACGCGCCGAGCTTTTTATTTTTTTACCCTTTTTCTTCCTTCTGTCTCTCTCACTCTCTCTCTCTCTCTTTCTCTCTCTTTATACCGTGTCGGTCTCATATTATGTCAGCCACCGTTGAGAACGACATCGCTAAAGAAACTGTGTCACAACTTTACTGCACATACAGAAAAGGAGATTCGAAGAAAGAAAGCAAAAAAATAAAAAAGTCAACCAAAGTTTCTATCATAAGTAATGAAAGATTTACGGCGAACAAAGTTACAACAATAAGCGATAACTAAATCTGGATTAAATCGATTGAACTCTTTCGAAGGATTTTATTCTTAGAGGAAAAAGAAAAAAGAAAATAAAATAAAAAAAAAAAAAGAGACAGAAAAAAGAAAGAAAAATAGGAAATGTTGGCCAAGACGATTCGAATATCCTCGAAATTATCGAAGGATCCTCGTTAAAATTGGCGCCATCTTTGAACGTACTCCTGCATATGCCGTGGCCTCGACAGGACACGTCACTTATCATAGAAAAAGAAAGAGAGAGATGCAGAAACAGAGAGAGAGAGAGAGGGAGAGAGAGAGAGAGAGCAGTGACGTCAACTGCGGTAACTGAGAAAACGCCGATGCAGGTCGACGAAACGCATGCGCGACCCTACGATCGATTCTTTCGTTTTCCAGCGCGCACGTCACGCAAACCAGCCGAAAACGGAGACATAAGCGCGCGGGTGGACTCTTCCTAAAGGGAGGAACGATATTGTGTCGGGCAAAAAGTAACGAGAAATGATAGAAGAGAGACGTTGAGGTGAAAAGAAAAGAGTTTACCTCGATGATTTAGCCGATCGCTGAACAGAGAGAAATATTTCGAATTGTTCGAGAAGATCGTTTGAGAGAAAGTAGAAAAGAAAAGAAAAGAAAAAAAAGAAAGAAAACAAACTTACCGAAGATTCGAAAGGATTCAAGAAATAAATAAGAAGAAACAAAGAAGAAACGTCGTTGGGTGTTGCTCGATTATAAAATTTTTAATCGACGGTATTAGAATGTAGAACTCAAGGATCGTTTGAGATTAGCATGTAAGCCATTGAAGTAGATCGGGGACCGAAGGATCATCGAAATATCGTTGAAATTCAGGAGAAAGCCGGCACGATGCCGAAGCAAGTGCCGGTGGAGAACTTAGTGATACCACCGCAGGACGGTAGGATCTGCGGTACTATCTGTATATGTCAGATGACTGCGGTTTTATCGTCGGTCGCATTGGTCTATCTAACTGTGGCGATATACATGCCGAGTACGCGAGCATTTCAATCGGGTATCAGCGAGGTCCCGGCAATGTGTACGACGATTCGAGCCGTCAATGCTGACAACTGCGAGTGGGGAAGCTGCGGCGAGTGGTGTCTATCGAAAACATCCGGTCCTTGCGTACAAATCCATGTAAATCTTCGACGAAACGGTTCGACGATACTTCTCGCCAATTGTACGAACACAACGAACAAGACTTGTTACGGTATAGATCAGGAAAACGCGAAAAAGTCGAAGTGTATAGCAGATGAGTGTCGAAATCTCACCGGTACGTTTAATTGTTCAGCAGGGACGTGTATAAACATAACCGACGCGTTCGAGTGTATGTTTCATGATACCGATCCGCCGTTAAAGTGTTCCGGTAGACGTGGCAAAATAACTTGTATCGATATAGATGGTCTTTTTAATTGCAATCGCGGTACTTGCGAACGTATAAGAACGCCTTATAATTGCGACCGACGTTGCGTCGACATACCAACTAGAAATAAGAACATGATACTTCTTAGTGGGGACAAGGTTTATCTCAGTCAATGTGAAAGAGCTATAGACGTGGAGACCAATCGAGAGATATGGCACGAGGATCGAGGCGACGTTATGATGGCCTCGTGTTATGGTATATTTAATTCAACCCTTGGCGTTGAGGCTGTCGATTGTATTAACGGATCTGTATTAGAAAAGGATCTTCTTACTGATCTAACCAATTTCACTTATCTCTCCTATTTAAATATATTTGCGACAAAACCCTTGGACGAGACAAGAATGGTGGCTCCACCCGAACAAGATCTCATAATAGCTAACGAGAGTCGTTTGCTTATCAATCTCGAAGGATGTGTTAACACTCTTCGTGATGAGTGTAAAGATTTCCTTCACGAATATGGAAAAGATGGTTCCGATCACAACGCTAGAGCTAGATTTCCTTGTTATTATGCAGATGGTAATACTGGTATCGTCGTGTCACGTTTTAATCTCGACACGACTTATAAAGAATTCTTGATCGCTTTTATACTACCGAGCATACTCTTCATCGTCAGCTGTCTCACGCTGATCTTTTGTCAGCGCACGGTGGTGGTAGGAGACGACGCGAGGATGAGATTCAAAGGTTCACCAGGTGCTCTAGCGTCGATAGAGAAGAGCGCCTCGGGCAACGTAGGGGATGCTGGCGGAGGAGATTCCGTCATGGCGCTCTGAGATCCGTCACGTAAGGTTTTTTTTTTCGCGCACACAACGTATATGTTACCGTTTTATATTCTAGAGAATGACTAGGTATTCTATATATATATATATATATAGAGAGAGAGAGAGGGAGAGAGAGAGAGAGAAAACAATTTAGATAATATTTTAGTTAGCTCGTAAACTTAAATATTTTTTTTATTTATTCTATCTTAAAATTATTAATATAAGAAATACCTAGATATTATGTGTATAGAACTGAGTACCTATGCATGATATTTATTAGAATAATATTATCTCTACCTAAAAGTAATAATAGTTAATTTTATGTAATACCTAGTTGTTCTATATAACACAACGTTGTTCTTATTCTAATGGTAACATGTACATCGATATCCTCGCGTGTCCTCGACATCGATTCTTACCTGCCAGGATGATCTAGATTACTTGTAAAAGCTAATTTATTTTATCGATTAGATAGAAGATAGAATAGAATGTGTTTTCCTTTTTCCTCTCTCTTCTTTTTCTTTTTTCTGTTTTCTTTTTTTTTTTCTTTCCTTTTTTTTTCCTTTTTTTTAAACATTTCAAATTATTTGTTCGCAGGCATTCCCCTCCTGGAGGAGAGTCCGGCTCGTCAGTCGATATTCTCCCTGCGCGGGCACTATTGAAGTGTGGGGAGGGGGGGAACGCGTGGTTCAAATTCTCATCTCGAAAATACTTTTATGAAAATTTCCAAGAAAATAAATAAAAAGGAGAGGGAGCTAATTGAAGTCCGGTATCTTCTTTACGCACTGCCCGCAGCATATTTTTACGCATTCTACAAGCGCGTTTCTTATCGCGCATACTGCATGCGACGAGAAAGAGAGAAAGAGTGAAAAAAGAGAAAGAGAGAGAGAGAGAGAGAGAGAGAGAGAGAGAGAGAGAGAGAGAGAAAGATATTAAAAAGAAAAAAGGAAAATAAAAAATAAAAGAAAGAAAAAATAGGCTTCTTGTTGGCTCCGCCTCTCTTTTTTTATGTATCGACGAGTTATACAACTCGTTCGAGAGATCATTCAAAGAAATATGATAGATAAGCTTTTTATCGTGAAATAAAATCTAACAAAAAATAATAAAAAGTAAAAAAGGCAAGAAGAGGATAAAGGTAAAGGAAAAAAAAGAAAGAAAAAGAAAATTCGGCGTATTCGTATATAGCTCTTAAGAGTCCCCCTTCTTCTTGATTGATCGATTGATTGATTGATTCGCCGCGACGAGATTATGTATACGTAGATAGAAGAAAACAGAGTTCACATTTTTAAGATCCGAGCGATTTTTATCGTAAATTTATTACAACAAATGCACCAAATGCTCGTGCACGCTTCAAAGATTAAAAAAGGAATAAATAAATAAATGAATGAATGAATAAATAAATAAATAAATAAATAAATAAAAAAGAAGAAAAAGTTTAGTATCAGCCACGTCGACGAACGTCTGGCTTTAGGAATAAAAGGGAAGAGCAGACAAAAATTAAAAAAAGAAAAAAAAAAGAAAAAAAGAAAGAAAGAAAAAAGAGAAATAAAAGAAATTTGACGAATATCTTTCCGTGTCGTAAAAAAAAAATTGCTGGCCTATCAGATATTACTCCGCCGCCTTGTTTGCTTCCTGAGAAAAATAATAAGTGATTAAAAGAAAAAAAGAAAAAAAGAGAAAAAAGAAAAGCAAAGAAGAAAAAATATCGAATTGCGATGTTCATAGTACGAAATCTATCGATCGATCTTTTCTCCTTGATTATATCGCTTTGAGACTTCGCCTGGGATAAAAGAAATACTTCTTTTAAATTAATTCGACGGCAAAATTCAAAGATTCGAATTTCCAACGACGAGAGTCATTGTGACTCCGTCGATTGCAGATAGTAAAACTCGTCCAAATCGACATAAGCGGGGTCCTTTTGACCCTGAAGAGATACCAATCATTGATTCCGACGAGTCAACAGTTATCATGGGTGCCCAGGAAGAGGACACCAAATCTAATAAATCGAGTGCCATCGGCGGTGTCATACCGATGGCAAAGGTTGCTACATTGGTCGAGAAGGCTAAATTTTACACGTCTCTCTGTTTGGGCACCACCGCTATTCTCGCGGTCTTTGCTTTTCTATTCTTGATACCGTTCGTCGTCGAGCCAGCGATCTCGACGATTCTTGCGGATTTTTCACCACACGCAGTCGCCTGCATCACTACGGAACACGTTTATGCGGAAGGCTTGAAGAATTGTTCATGGGCGAGTTGTAGAGAAGGTAAAACTTTATCATTCATATTTTTCTCTTCTTTTGATAATTCGATAGAATTCGATAGAATTACCAAAAGATTTCTTTCATGTTTTTTTGGATTTATTGTTTGTCTGTTTACTGGTATTGTTATTATTATTAAAAAAAAAATATCCAAATGAAGATAGTTCTGACGTGAAATTATAATTATACTTTGTCTGTTTGATTATAAAGGTTGCACGAGTGCAGCATTACGATGCCATCAGATCAAAGTGAATTACACGAGGTTACCTTTCAACCAATTTATAAAAAAACCAATTGGTTCCGTACCGTGGGACGTGGGCGATACAAAATTTTTTGTTAACACGGAAGGTTGCGGCTATCCACCGAGAGTTAATTGTTCCGATTTTGCAAAAAAATATGGTTATCGTAACATAGGAAAAATATTTCCATGTTATTACAGTAGAACGCATCCAGAAACGGTAGTGGCAAGGTGAGTTTCGTCGATCTTAATTATCGATGAACAATGTCCTAACAAGTATAATTTTGTTGCTTTCTTTTTAATGCTTAATATTATTTCGACCGAAAAAAAGAAAAAATAAACAAATAATCGAAAACAGAAAAGTATCATTCTTACCGAATTTACATTGAAAGGTATTCTTGGGATGAAAATTTGAAACATCTCGTACTGGCGTTGGTCGTACCAATTGTCTTATTCGCTGTCTCCCTTGGTGTATTATGCTATTGGTATTGCCCACCCGTTAGGAAGACCTGTGGAGGACCTGGTCGAAATCTCATTGAAAAGTACGACCGAAAGGAAGAGTAAGTAACGTGTATGTATGCAGTCCCTAGTGTGGCTAGAAGAAAGTTTGATATTCATTAAATTACTTCGATTCAATCAATTTTATACAGGGTATATAACTGATTCCATATTAAAAAAAAAAAAAAAAGAAATAATATATATAAGAAAAAAATTATTTTTTCAAATCATGAAAATCAGAGTGGGTCACTCAATATCATATATACAACAAAAATTCATTAAATCGTTTCGATTCGATCTATTTTATACAGGGTATCTTATTGTTTTTATTTTTTTTAAATTCGTGATATAACAATATCACGAATACAAAAAAGTTATTTTCAAAAATCATAAAAATTAAAATGGGTCACTCAGTATCATGTATATATATATATATGTGTATATGTATATATGCATACATGTGTGTGTGTGTATGTGTGAAGTAAAAACTCGAATTAATTTTGTACACGATTATAAGTATAAACATGACGTATTGTGTTTTGGCATTTTCAGCATCCTCGGAGAGGACGAGTTTGAAGAGGACGAAGAGGAGTACTGACTGCTACCACGGGCTCACCCCCCGGCACGGGAGTGACGCCAAACATATTATCGAAGCGACTCCAACGTACTTTATGTTTGAAAATTTAAGCGAAATATTTCGGATATTCGTCGATCAAAACGTTCGATATCCAAATAATGATTTTGAAGAAAAAAAAAAAGAAAAGAAAAAACGATCAGAGAGACATCATTGCATTCGGTCGTTGCTTCCTATTCATCGCCAATTTCGATATATTCGACTTTCGCGTCTTTTTCAACTACTATTCCGCTTTATTACGATTAATATAGTAAGCATGTATGAAAGTTTAGCGATAATACGAACTTTTTCTGTTTCTCTTTTTCTTCCTCTCTCTCTCTCTCTCTCTCTCTCTCTCTCTCTCTCTCTCTCTCTCTCTCTCTTTCTCTCTCTTTCTCCTCTATATCTTTCTCTTTCTCTTTCTCTCTCTCTTTCTTTCTTTCATTTTTTCTAATTGTCATTTTAAACGAAGCTTCGAATAAAACAGTTACTACGTAACGATATTAAATGAAAGTTTAAACGTTTTTCAGAGAGAAAAAAACAAAGAAAAAGAAAAAAAGATAATTTTATTCCTTCTAGGCCTCGTACCATCAATCCTATTTGCACATAGACAAAGGATAGTACGATAATACTTTGCACCCTTTCTTCTTTAAATTTCCGCGTACTCTTCGCAATATTTGAATAATAAAAAAAGAGAGAAGAAAGAAGTACGAACAGAACTTTTCGTGTCGCAATTTTACGAAGGCAATAATTCGACTCCGATCTCTAACAACGGAGACATTAACGGAGTATGAATATTAAATTTTACGAGGTAAAGTAAGTCGACAGTCGAGTTTGAAGAACGCCTAGATCGTCTACCAGTATTCTAAAACACGATTCGAAAGTGTTCGTCGTGATCAAGCCGCGCCTTCCCACGTATACACACGTGATATGTTTATCATAAAGAGTAATAAAAAGAATAAAAATAAATAAATAAGATGATATCGAAAAGAATGGTATAAAAGAGTAAGCTTTCCGAAAAAAGAAAAAAAATGTAAAGATAAAAAGAGGCGAAGTTACCAAAGCGGTACGCTTTTAAGCAGCATACATTTTTACTAGAATAAGCAGTTTGTGATACAAAAAAAAAGAAAAAAAAGACAGAAAAAGCAACAAAAAAAGAAAAATAAGAAATACGGAGTAAAAGAATCAGAAAAGAGCAAATCGTATCTTAAGTAACGTTTAAGCTGCCCCTTTCGATGTTAAGTCATTTCTAAAGACAAAGGGACAGGGAAATCGATGCCGCAAGTGCCAGAGCTTTCTTTTACTTGATTCTCTCGGAAAGCTTTTTTTCATGCGAGATCGTATTTCCCAGGAATAGTTTCGATTCGTTTAATTCGTCGTATGTAATAAATCACACAAAAAATGTGTGTGTATGTGTGTGTGTATGTATGTGTATCATATTCGTCTCGTGTGGTCGTTCGACGATAGTTCAAATTATTGAAATTAAATAAATCACGGAAAAGGATATAAATGTTATGGAGAAATATTTAACAAGATTATCGATGAAAGAAAATTTTAAAAGATTCGATATATATATATGTATATATATATATATATATATATGTATAAATATATGATTGTTGAAATTTAGTTTATCATCGATCGTATTCCGATATAAACAAAAATAACAATTAAAAAGAAGGAAGAAGGATAGCAGGCGAACGACGACACGTTCGATTCTAGGACTTCTTATCGCACCAAAAAATTTTAGACTAAGTCTAACTCGTTAAGCGAAATCTGTGAATATTATCTTATTAATTAGTTGTTAAACGATCGATCATAAGTATTGTTACAAATTTTATATGCGGGCGCGCATGCTCACGCAGTGCTAGTCGTTAAGGGGTGAATAGAAAAATAAATACATTTAAGCGCACGTGTGTACGTGTACGTGTGCATGTGTATGTGTGTTTCTGTTTGTATGAGCAAACGAATATGAATTGTTAAGTTAAACGTTTTTGATGGGTGGTCGAGCGATTTGCATTTCTGTAAACTACGAAACGAGTTTGACGCGAGTTTTTATATTATTCTAGCAATAATTCTCGCGATTAATGAAAAATTAAATTATTCGTCTTTATTGTGAAGAAGAAAGATAAAAAAGAAAAACAAAAGAATCTTATAAATCATAATCGTTATTAACGATATAGCATAGATTATATATTTTTGGGAAACTTATCAATGATCCGTGCATGATTCGTCGATTTATTTGAATAATTCCATAAAACGTTTCGAAGTTTATGGAAAGGATTTCGCATACCTCGTACATCTAGAATGGTTGTGAATTCTTTATTATGCCTAACTTGAGGTAGGTGTCAACGTAACAGAAAGAAGAATTAGATTCTCTCTCTCTCTTTCTTTTTGACTAGTACCAAAGAGTTACGGCACTCATTCCCCTCTCGAAGCTTGCTACTAATCGATTTCTATTCATTGCATATTATAAACGTGGAAAAGGATTTGATAAACGATAGAAAGACATAATTGTTTTATTTTATGGGCCTCCTTCGTCAATATTCTTTTTTTTTCCTTTTCCACGATTAATTTAATATACCTAACAAATATCATCGAAGATGAAGCATTTTAACGACGAAGTATCGAAATTTAAAAAATTCTTTTGAAAAGGTCCGTTCTTAAATCATATCAATGTGTTGCCGTAAGAATGTTTGTATTTTAGTGCCAATTGTTCGATTCATCAGATCGATAAGTCCATACGTACGTACCTTGTTAGGCCGTAGTTGTTTATGATTAAAAAACGGCGAGTGATAAAAAAAAGAAAGATCAATCCGATGAAAAAACAACGATACATAACGTTTTCTCGAGTTTAATATTAGGAAAATATTGCATAAGTTATTTTGAGACAATGGTAATAGAGTTATTCAATTATTTCTGCAAGGTTTAGAATCCATAGGGCAAGGTTTACATAAATGCTATAGTAAGTTAGAGAATGGTGGTGCATGCGAAATTTATTTCTACAAATAGTTATCTAACTAACGTAAAGCTTTTACTTTCTCTTTCCTCTTTATCATACACTCAATTATATCTATCTATTTATCTATCTATTTCTATCCTTATATTTTCTTCTTATTTAATAGATAATAATAATGCGCCTTTGCACTTATTATAAACTTTTAACTCCGATATCGATCCTTTCTAACTCCTTCCGTCGCTTTACCTCTCCTACGACTATTTCCTCCATCGTCTCTCTCTCTCTCTCTCTCTCTCTTTCTCCCTCTCTCCCTCTCTCCCTCTCTCTCTGTAAATAATTTTAATAAAAATTACGAATACTCTTGAAATAAACGCTTCCCTCTTCGCTATTCGACTATTTTCAATGATCTACTGAAAAAGATTCTTTCGCAGCTTCGTTATCTACGAATGATTAAATCTGGATATATATTGTAAATAGCGTATTGTATAAATAATAAAATATATGCCCTGCGACACTAAAGGACTATTGTAAATAAGAACAAGAATTGTATGATTCCGTTTAATAAAAATACATAGGGAAAAATGTTTTTCTTTAAAAGAAAACTATTATATAAGATAATATATATGTATTTTACACGTGCCTCGTTATTCTTCTATTTTTTACATACACACACATTCATCTAAACACTTGTATTTTTATAGAAAACGACCTGTTGGATATGGTGCTACTTTGTTTATACTATTCGGCACAAGGATTATCTGTTGAACTTATTTCAATATATAGAAATGAATCATCGTTCATGAATTTCATAGAAAAATTTTTCTCTTTATACCTCATAGAGTTAGGTAATTCGAATAATCCATTTATTTTTACATTGATAAGATCGTTTTCATTAAACGCTATTGAATTTCCCTTATCTGATGATGAAAGCTTAATACATTTTAATAGATCGGATGATGTGAAACAGGAGAAATATTCTTTCATAATCTCGGCAGGGCTTATCGATTATTTAGATAACAGCGTTATTATATTATCAATTATTAATTCGTATAATTATTTTGTAATTTTTACGTAATCATCGTTTCGAAAGATACGAAAAGAAAAAATATATCCTTTCTTATATTTTGTATCTTTCGAAAAATCAAGTTCGAGAATAAAAAGAAAATAAGAAAGAAAAAAAGAAAAAAGAAATTAGAAGAAAAAATTTTGAAAAAGAATAAAACCAATCGAATGCTCAATCGGATTGAAAATATATTTGAAAAGCTCGATCGTATCTGTCAACTTTTTATACAAAAAGGAAACACATTCAACTTGGATAAGGTTTTACGTATAGCATTCTAACTTTTCCCAAGCGAACGTTTAAGTTTTAAGCCGTATTATGGGGGAACATTTATGTCGCTGGCTACCCACATAAAGAGTTCCCACGGCGCAAGCTCAGTATGTGAAGAGCTTGCAAGGTATACGTCGGCCTGCAGACCTTGTTTTCAAACAGTCGTCGAGGTTGAACGGGTGCCTCGCGTACGTTCGAGCTTCTTGATCGACGCGATCTCTTTTTCTCCGATGGATCATCGTTTTTTAAAAACAATTGCGAAATTTGTGAAGGATGGATGGGAATGAAAAGAAAATCTTGAAGATCCCTTCGAGGAATCTCGTTCGACGTGTTGTTAAACAATTTAATGTCAAAAATTGAGACCTTTCGAAAGAAAATTATTAATCAAGTGCCGGAAAAATTTCAAAATCGAAACTAAAAAAAGTAAAAAGTCGTTTCGGCGATTTCTTTTCTCACGTACAAACTTGTGAATTTCTTTTTTCTTTCCCTTTTTCTTTTTTATATATAATCAAGAAACAACTGTCATCTATAGAAGTTAATTCGTAGATCATACGATCTTGTAATATCAACGAATGATATCGGTTACGTTGACGTTTCAAAAGTGAAACGTTTCAAGATCGATCTTTCGATCGTATTTTCGACATCGTTCTTCATGTTTGTTCGAAGCCTTTTGATCAGGACGTTAATTACGACGGTTAATAAAAGTCACGAGGGTATATCACGAAAAATGATAAGATCGCGGACTCCATAAAATTGACTATTTCCGAGACGTATTCACGAATGAAATTATCACTAAGACTAATCTCCATTTTATTATGTGACTTTTGATCTTCGTCTCGTTGACGAAACACGAATATTAAAAATTAAGGTAATAAGATTCTATTTAAAGAAACAAAAATTTTTTAAATCGAAACGACGAACGAAAAAAGAAATAAAAAACAAAAAAAAAAGAAAAGAAAGTAAAAAACAAATAGTAAAAAGAATTTCGCGAAGCTCGTGAATTTTTATTGCATAAAGCGAATCGTCATCAAACATGCGATATTAAGTCGAGGAAGAAGTTCTAGTGTATCCTCGCCGTCTGCGATAGTGCGAAAGGTTGATCGCTCGATCCAAGGTTATCTATGACATTCGAAGACTATACGAACGTGCAACGAGGCCAACTTATGAGTATTCGCTTGAACGATATTTATCTAGATGTATACGTAATTATCGTTCTCACGATCTAAACGAGGTAAAACGACATTTTGCCATTTCTAAGGAAAGAAAAATATCGAACTTCGTAGAATTCGATCGTTCGAAAGTGTCTCTCGATTTATACCGGACAAACATTGTGACTTTCCTTTCGATCGATAAAAGGCCATCCTCACAAAATTGCAGTACTTTATCTCTCTCTCTCTCTCTCTCTCTCTCTCCCTCTCTCTCTCTATCTTTCTCTCTATCTCTCTCTCTCTCTCTCTCTCTCTCTCTCTCTCTCTCTCTCTCTCTCTCTCTCTCTCTCTTATGCGGTAATGGGATTACGAGTACTTAATTGTACGTCATCCGGTGGAGTGCATCTGTTTATATCGACGCCTTGTTTAATGAAGTTAACACGTGGTAATTGCCTTAAGAGTATCGCTATGATACGGTAATAGGAAAGACGAAAAGAAAAAGAAGACAATAAAAAGAGAAAAAAGAACATAGAAGAAGAGTAATGCGAGCGTAGAAAGTTTCACAAATTTTTTTAGGGTCCTTGATTTTTATCGGATTTTAGAATTGACCAGGTAGTTTTCTTTTAACGATTATTCAGAATTTCCACGAAAATTACCCACGACAGATGGATAACGTTCGTTGTTTCTACGAACATGACGTTGTTTCTACGAAAAGTCAGAACGTACAGTGGATGAACGAAGTAGTAAGGGAATACGAAAAATATATAAGGGAGAGAGAGAAAAATAGAAAGAGAGAGAGAAGGAAGATAATACAACGTTAAAAGGTTTCCGGTTCTTTGTAAAATTTTCATGTCGTAACAAAATAGTTTTCAATCGATGTCGGAGAAAGTTTTAATTCGCATTCGTACTTGCATTCTATTCTTCTTAATATTCGTTCTAACATCGTGAATCAATGAGAGAGAAAGAGAGGGAGATAATTCTTCGAACGATTACCGTAATCCACTTTTTATGGATTTTAATTTTTCTTTAAAATACAATCCAGAGGCATCTTAAGATTGTCAGTGTAAATTACAAAACTATTTAACTCACTATGGGACGGAAACACAAGCGTCGTTTAATACCGGAACAGGATCGCAGGATATGCGGCAGTATCTGCTTTTGCCAATTCACCATTGTCATCAGTTGCGTGGCTTTAGTTTACCTCAGCGTTGCGATTTATATGCCGTCGCACAGGTAAACATCTATAATCTAATCTCATTTTATAACGTAAATATATTAGATCGATAATGACAATTAGAATAAGGAATATTTGAAAATTATATTCGATTATAATCATCTAATAAGCATATAGAATAAACGATGTAAGATATAAAAAAGAAAAAGAACAAAATAAAAAACATCATTTAAAATTCTTAATTAAAAGATAACTTTTAAAACGCGAATAATCAAATTTCGAGAGAAAAAGGAAGTTTTTAAATTTATCAATTAATTCAAGAATTATTCTTTTTATTCTTTAAACTATTTAACATAATGGTCAACGAAAAGAATTTAATGGCAGACAGACAAATAAACGGACAAGCAGATAGACAGAATTCTAATGAGACTCGTTAAATTATTTGCAGAGCTTTTCACGCAGGTATAGATCCCGATCCGGTAATGTGCCAAACAGTTAATGCCACTCTAGTAAATAACTGTATATGGGCGAGTTGCGGTGAATGGTGTTTGACGAAAACTACCGGCTTTTGTCCCCAAATTCACGCAACGGTCAGACAGAATGGCACGGACGTCATCTTTGAAAATTGCACCAAGTTCAATAGCATCTCTTGTCCTCAAGTAAGCGAATGAAACGAAAACAAGGAAAGAGAAAAAAAAAGAAAAGAAGAAAAAGAGCCAAATGTTTTCTTTTTCTTTCCTTAATAATTTACGTTTATTCTTTATCGATAAATTGTCATGTTAATAGAATGAAAAAAAAAAAAAGAAAAAAGAGAAAAATACTCGGATAAATATCCTGGAAACATTTTATTTTTCATATTTCAAGAAGTAGCACGAACCTTCGCATAAAATGAATGATCTTATCACTCTACGAGTAGCAAAATAACGATGGCAGCTCAAATACTACCAACGAAAAGTAATCGAAACCATAATAGATAAAACTTTTATAAGATAAAGAAGAGTTCTTTTTTTATCGTCTTTTTCGGTTTTCGATGTTTTTGGCAAAAATATATATGTCATCACGGATTAAAAGGTACAATTGTGGAAGAGTTCCTGTTCGAAGAAATTTTCTCTAATCCGATATACTAAGTGCAAATGGTTATCGATTAAATACGTTTTACGTGAAAAAACTTTTAATCCGAGAAAGAAAATCACGAGAACGCTTTACATTTCATTTGAATTGGCACACATATATACATATATAAACAGATACAATAATCCTTTATCATCTACGAAAAATCATTTACATTATCTAATGTCTTGAAAATGTGACTAAACCCGATACTTTCTTTTTTTGAATCAATGATAATTTATTGTATATTTTCATTATTATTTCGACTTCTATCCATATATTTGAATGAACGAACAAAAGAGAGAGAGAGAAAGAGAAAGAAAAATTTTTCTATTTTCGTAATTAAGTATCCAGTATTTTCTTTTCCTTTCTTTTTTAAATAAAATTATAAAAAATACGACCATGAAAAAGTGGGAAGATACGCGTAGCTAACAAAGAAAACAAGTTATATTATACTAATCCTATATAGTCAAATTTCATAATAAGCAAGTACATCGGAGTGATGAATTCATTTTGAAAACCTTTGTGTCAGAGGCTAATCAAAAGAATGTTATAGTTCGAGTGTTTTTTAAAAAAAAAAAAGAACATAATTTACTTGATATCCTCTTCCTCGTCGATCGTTGTTGCATATAGATATATAATTTATCTTTCTGTTTATTTTACTAAAAATCGATGATTAGTATCTTTCTGTAGAAAGAGCAAGAATAAATGTTTTTTAACAAAGAATTGGTTGATAGAACGAATGAGCATGAAAGAAAAAGAAAAGAAAAAAAAGAAAAGGAAGAAGAAGAAAAAGAAAAAAAATAGATAAAGGTTCGAGATTGATTTTCGTAAAGAATACAAAAGCGTATTTTGAAGTTAATTGAAATGCTTTGAGATTAAACAAAATTATTTCTATCGATATTTTATTTTATTATTTTTCTTTTTAATTCACCGATCTCTATTCTTTCAATTAATCAATTCATGGCATTATCATTCTCAATGATCGTAATAAAACCATTTATTTTTGAGAGATGGTTTAACAAAGATTTCGATGGATAACATACAAGGTGTCCAAAAATAATCAGAATTGTCGGTCATTCTTTTTCTTTCGCTTATCCGTCTATCTATGTATATTTGTATGTACATAGAAATTGAACAACTAAGGGTGTGCACTTTCACACGAAAATTTAAGAAAAAATACTATTCGCAAATACGTGATACGCACTATAAATATGACAAGTAGTTCATATATATTCCATTTAGAAAAATGGGATTAGTTCTTTTTACTAAAAATCGATGATTAGTTTTTATTAGCTTTATCTGTCCTCTATCTCTTTTTCTCTCTATCTATTTCTCTCTATCTCCCTCTCTCTCTCTCTCTCTCTCTCTCTCTCTTTGTCCCTTTCTCTCTTTCTTTCTCTCTTTCTCTTTTTCTTTTTTTATGGTCGAACGATCACAACGAATCGATTGAAACGAATCTAATCTATCTTCTTTATTTGCCCGTTTTCCAGGTGAACATGGGAAATCTGAAGAAATACAATTGCAATAATGGCAGCGAATGTAGCACACTCTCGGGTGTGTTCAATTGCAGTTTAGGACATTGCTCGAATATGAGCGAATTGATGCTTTGTCATCATAAGGCGGACGGTATCATGGTCGATAGTGAGAAAGATAATATGAAACTTAATGGCTTCTTCAGTTGCCAGAATTCGAGATGTACGAAAATCAAGAGGCCTTTCTCGTGCGATCGATACTGCCCTAAGATAATCACGAACGATATCAACGTCTTTCTCATGCAAGACGATAACGTCATCACGGCTAAGTGTTCTCATGGCTTAGCACTGAATAAAGCTAATGGAAATTTGCCTGGTACGAGACTAACAGATCCGGTGAAGATTTGGGATGAAGAAAGTGGTAGCATCGTTGCAAGTTGTCTAATGGTTAGCAAAAAAGGAAACATCATTAGGTATGAATATGAATATCTCTAAATCCAAACAAAATGTCAATTTCAATCGTAAATTATCGTTTTATAATATTTACGATTTATCGTTCTTGTCATCGATAATACTATGCGATATTCGAATCAATTACTCGGGAAAAATGAATTTTAGTTTCAATGTAGCGTAGAAAAATTTCTTTAAATTTATCATCAACGATGATGGATAGCTCAACTGGAGATTCGAATTATTGATTGCTACTTGTTTTCCCACGGAAATGATGCATCATTTGCAACGAATAGCATGAAATAAATCCAAGAACGTGTACTCAACGTGTATCGTTTAGAAACAACGATAGAATGTAAGAGAGGGGAAACATTTATCAAAGAAATCATTGTTGCTATTAAGACAGAGTCCCTCAATATCAATAGTATAATATCTTACGCAGGAGTAAATAAATGATAAAAATCCAAGAAAGTGCTATTTTATAAAATGATCTCGAGATCATTAATACAAGGAACGTATTTCCTGTTTCCTAAATAAGTTCTCTTTTAATTGCATTTCATTCGATATTATCATTCGGAAGTATATTGCACATCGTAGTGAGTCATAGATCCTTTTCTTACTAGATAAAAAAGTATTAAGGGTATTTCCATAGCAACCATTGATCCCTGCGGACTATACTCGATTCTCTAATATTTCCTTCATTTTTCTGTGTAGGACGACGCGTAAAATTTTTATGGATGTCGTTTCGACATACCGATTTGTTCAATTCAACTCTAAGAAAAAACACGAAGTTATCCTTTACTCAGGTTTCCACAAATACCCAACATATTAACTTTCTATCATTCCAACCCTTTTTCTTAGTTATTTTTTAAAATCATGTAATAATTTAAAATCAATGTAATTTAAAATCAATGTAATTAAAAATTATAATATGTATAAAAGTTATATTATACATATTTATCACATGATTAATATGTTTTAGAACGGAAGATTGCGTTAACGGCACGTTTTTGAATAAAATCACGATTCCCGAACACTATGTCAATTTTACAAGTTTTCTCAATATTTACGAGGAAAGTCTTCAGTATCCCGTCGATTCAGAAAATGCTTACATGCCCGCCCAACGATCGCTTACAATCTACAACAATTCGCGTTTGTACATCAACCTGGAGGGTTGCGTCAACACTCTTAAGGGTGAGTGTCGTGATTTCCTTAAAAGTCACGGACGAGATGGCGACAATCAAACGGCTCAAAGTAGATATCCCTGTTATTACAAAAAGGTGAGTTTGCTTGCTCTTAAGAAATATCTTTCCTACTATCTCTTTTCCTTTGGTACTACTATCTCTTTCATCTTCCCCTGGAGAGACATCGAATCCCTCTTGCGAATCCTTGTTTATTTCCGTAGCTTGTGATTCTATCACAGAGAAAAAGCAACTAGTATTTACAATAAAAAGATATCTACTATTTCGAGGATGAAATAATTTTCACGATAATGTTCTGTGAGACATGAAAAAGAAAAAAAAAGAAATAAATAACCCAATATCATTTTTTTCCATTCTCGATGTAATCGTGAGGATTTTTTAATACGATGATCACGTACTATATTTAATCCATTGCTCTTAGATTTATTTCGTCTTACTTATTAGACATTTAAAAGATTCGTTATTTATTATCTTATAAGAAAAAATGGAAAAGATTATCACAGAGAATTACGATTTATTTTTTATTTACGAAAAAAGAAAAGAAAATATGAAAAACATTTGATACCGACAAATACGTATAATTTGTAAATTTTTAAGCAAAATTGGTTTTCAATACAATTAATGTGCTAATATACTATTTTACTGTCTTCTTGATGCAATACACACAAACATGTGTATATATACGTGTATATGCGTATATATATACATCGGATTCGATAAGGATAAACGCCTTTTGCTCGGATTTAATATGTACTCGCAATAACAGAATACGAAGTGGTTTAAATGCAATCGAATACGCTTCGAAGCGTTGCACGATGAATGTGGAACAATTGTGGGATGAATTAAAAATGACGATCCATTTTTGCCTACATATCGAACCATGAAATTTTTCATTCATACACAATATGCATCTTAATATTATAATCAAACATAAATTTATCGTTAATATACATTTTCTTTATCAATATCGATTATTTTTTTTTTCGTTATTGTATCGCAAATAATAGTAATAAAAAGAGAGATAAAGATAAAGGGAGAAAAAGACAGAGAGAGAGAGAGAGAGAGAGAGAGAGAGAGAGAGAGAGAATATAATTAACTTACATACGTACGACATGATATTCATTACATTATGGCAAAATGCAATTACTTTAATTGCAAAGTGAACTTGCTAGTTTTTAATTTTTATCTATATTCGAGCAGGACAAAGCAAACTAAGATAAAGTTAGTTTGCAATCACGTAATTGCAAAAGAAAAAAATCATTTATGTTCATTCTCGATCGTTTTTAAGAAAGAAAGAAAAAAAAAAAAGAAAAAGAAATAAAGTAAAAGTAACTTAACATTGCATTTTGCAGAACGACTCGTTCTTTGTTGTGGCACGTTTTGATCTGAACAAGACAAAAACCGAGTTACTTATCGCTATCATCGTACCGTCGGGACTTTTCGTTATCAGCTTGATAACCTTGATTGTGATAACTCGCTCAGTGCAAGTTGGCGATGACGCTAAGATGCGATGTAGATATTGCACAGAGAAGAATGAGGACGAGGGCGAGGACGAAGGATTGGTTGAAGGTACACCTACTACTCCTCAAGATCATACCAATGAGAATGAGATCAGAAGTATGTCGCTCTAGCAGTTTACACCGCTCGGCATGAGCAATTCCTTGAAATACGAAAGATTGCCGTTGATCGACACGGACGAAGCCGAAGATTCTTTCTAAAAGGAAAACTAAATCAAATAGAAAAGAATCGACAAAACATCGAAATACGTTTATAGACGCAAGGAAAGTAAAAGCAAGGAAATGAAAGAAAAAGCTAAGACTACAGATCTTATTACACACATCGTCTTCCCGATGCGATAATTCGAATGAAATTGAATAGAAAAGAAAACAAAAGAAAAGAAATGGAAAGAAAAGAAAAGAAAAAAGAAAAGAAAAAAAAAAAAGAAAAGTAAAAAAGATATTAAATACATACACAAATATACCCATATAGGGGCCAAATTATAATATATGTATTTAACTGTATATTTATATACTGTGCATTTATTATGAGAAATATTTATAATAATTAGATCACTGTTGCCTTCGATGTATCGTGACCATTGCGTGTCAAACTTAAACCGATCCGACATTTTCTAAAGTATCTATATGAAATCCGTACTACTCTGTCGTTCCTATCGATTATTATCGATGTAAAAAAAGGAAGGATTAATATGAAAGAGTTAAATTTACATGATCGGCTTTCGGTGACAAGCTTTCGTGTATGTACAAAAGTAGTTTTAGGAGAAGACCTATGTATATATAAATATATACATACATATATATATATATGTATATATAAATATATACATACATATATATATATATATATATATATATATATATAATATATTGTTACGAAATAAGGGATGTTCAACGAAAATTTTTTTTAACGCTCTAGCGTTAACGTAAAAGATAAGTATCGTCTTTTTGAAACGAGTTCTTATTTTTCGAGAACTTTCTTTAGAATAAGAGTATTTTACTTAATCTGTGTATAATGTATAACTTTGTATGTCAGTTCAACAGCTACAACTGCCTTTAATTTTCTTTAGAAGAAGAATAAAAACTAAAATAAAAATATAAAAAAAAAAAGAAAAAAATAAAAAACAATAAATAAAAAGAAACAAAGAAATCTTTAAGATGATCGAACAATTAAACGAAAATAATATAATTTGTTCACAAACGGATATTCTTCTATATATGTATTACTTATATATTATTATTATTATTATTATCATCATCATCATCATCATCATTATCATTATTATGCAGAATGTCTAAAGAATATGGAGATATTTTAAGGGTTATTTCAGCACATCTAAATAATAAAAAAAAATGCATACAAAAATATATCCTATTTGACTTCGTTTTCGAATTACGAGCGAATTTTTTTATCGCAATAGTTGTTCTTTCGTTAGATTGATGAAATTCAATGAAATGAAAAAACTAAATACATTTTTCAGCAAATCCAATCAACATCAGAACATATGAAAAGAAAGTTATTAGTAAGATATTTTGTAGTGTTGTATTCAAAAGCGAGAAAATCATTTCGTATATCTCTTGTAAAAGTAAGCAAATGGACTTCGTTAAATATCCACTATAATTTGTAAACAAAATCAAATATGTTTCTGTGAATTATTTTTATTGTTTAGATGCTTTGAAATCATCCCTAAAATATTTCCCAATATTCTGAGACATCGCGTATAATGAATGGCGAAAGTAACGAACATAAAATTTGTTATCGATTCGAAATCGAAATTATAACTGAATTATAGTTCAAAGAAAATCAACAATAAACGTTATTATTATAATAATTCAAAGCATTTCTATACGGCGAGAATTATTCGATACGCCATCGATCGATATATTGACTCTCGAAAGTCTCATTGCGTTAATTAAAAGCAAGACGTATTTGCATAGGACATTAAGAATTCGTGAGAGTAATCATATGGATATATGGCAGAAGAGTATAGTGGTTTTTTATGATCACTTAATCATCGTCTGTTTCCAGAACGAAGTACTAGTTATGTTCAATTATATGTATATATATATATATATATATATATATATATATATATATATATGCGTGTATGATCCATAAGCCGATAATCGTTTGAAAACTATAAGAAAAGAAAATATTACATTAAACATACGATCTAATTACATGTAATATTGACTAGAAATGTATATCGGTGTCAGCTTATATTTCACATTTAACATTCTCATCATTGCAATTTTTCAATTATGCGTATAAAATATTTTATAAGACTACATATATAACGAATTTCATTGGATATCTTCCGTGGTAAGCGAGTGTAAAAAAGTAAAAACAAAAAAAAAATAATATAACGAGAGAAAGTTCTTACGTGTATAAAACAAAAATATATACGTACCAAGATAAATTACCGATCTCTAAATTCACTGTTAATCTATGTGCCTTCTCTTCCGTTTAGATATTGATCGCGATAAAAATTTCGTGATCTTTTAGTTCAAGAAATATCCAAATAAAAATGTGGCCACATTATGTAACTGTCTAAAAAATGTTTCTATTAATGGAGAAACATTAAAAAATTGTATTTTTTTTGTATGATAACGATCTGTAATAAATGTATATCGTAAAAATTGTATTTTCTTTGTCTCTTTCCAAAGTAAATATACTGTATCGGTCGATTTTTTTTCTTTTGATTCATATGTTTCAATGTATGTCTGTATGCATGTATATGTGTATATATGTGTATGTGTGTGATGCGTGTATGTATGTATGTATGTTGTGTATATGTTTGTGTGTGTGTGTATATGTATGTATGTATGTACGTACGTGTGTATATATATATATATATATATATATATATATATATATATTTGTATATACGTATGTTACATACACAAGACGACCAAAGCCCAAGCGAAATTAAGTCTGTCTGTTAAAAGAAGCGAATCGATATACATGGACTGCACGTTCCCACCCAAAAAAAACACATGCGCGGGAAGAACGCACACGCACTACTCCCGAGGCGACTCGACGAATATGGCACCAACCATGGAATAAAACCTGGAGGGACAAGTGGAAGAATGGAAATTCAATTGGAATTTCGATTGAAGATACAAAAAAATGCAATAAAAATAACCGAAAAAAACGAGTTATAAAAAATTTTTGTTTAAATTTGTATCACTTATCTATTATTTATACTATCTATTACTTACTATTGGAAAGTGAAAAATTATATTTTCTTGTTTATTCTAGATTGTTATTTTTTAATATTATTACTTTCCTACCTTTTTCTTGTTTTTTCTTTTTTTTTTTCAAGATAAAGAGAGATGAATCGACAATATTTCTTGATAGTTTAAGTTTAGACTCAAATTACTGTTACGAGATATTACATCGACGTAAACGAAGATATAGATTGCATCTTATGGATAAAGTAGTCTCTTCTTTTACTTTTGAATTTCGTGAGAAGCTTGGAAAACGATATTACGTGACTACTTGCGTGTCTCGATCCACTAAAAATTTACTGCAATAATCTTCAAATATAATCTATGATGCGCATGCTATAAAATAAATTTTTAAATAATTAAAAACTCATTTAGCCTATTTCTAATTGAATTGAATCAAATTGATGAATCCTTTCAATTTACCGATTTCGTGTATACACTCAATACAACATCGATTCAGTGTCGTCAGATCGAGATTCAGTGTTGTTAAATACTCCTAATCCTTTTAACAATTTATAGAAATTAAAATATTAAGGAAAGAAAATTATCGCTTGCTATAGCTTCCTATCGTGATATTCTTAGTAACAGACTAACGATTATATTTCAATGCGTAATTACGTTGCGTGAGCAGATCGATACACCGGATTTAATTAACGATTAATTAAATTCAAAGTTAAAGTTATAATGAAATTATGTCGATGATTTTCTCCGGATAGATATTCTTTTTTTTTTATTCTAGATAAATTTTTTGAAAAAATTTTAACATACGAAGAATTACGTAAAATAATTTCGTAAAAGAATTTCCGTAAAAGAATTTCTGTAAAAAAGAAATTCGAAAATGTCGTTATTTACAGAAAATATATTTTTACAATAATTATAAGAAAAAATTTTAGTCGTGTAAAAACCTGTATCGATATTTCCAACAAAACTGTCATTATTTCAATGACAAATGTTACGTCGATATTAATCTTATTGTATTATTATCGATTTAACCAGCGAAAAAATCGAAATAAATGCGTTTATATCGTCACTAGCACGCGACGTATGTGGGTCGAGGCCGAGTGTGTCCTGTCAATTGCATTTCTCCGAGAGACATGTACTTACATCGAGATATCAGGAGTCGTCGTTGCTAATCTGACAATTGCAGAGAGAGAGAGAGAGAGAGAGAGAGAGAGAGAGAGAGAGAGAGAGAGAGAGAGAGAGAGAGAGAGAGAGAGAGAGAGAGAGAGAGAGAGAGATCTAAATCGCCAAGAAAGTAAATCTAATATTAGTAATGCAAATTAAATCGATTAATTGATCTTTTTTATTTTCTTCATACATACATTCGATGAATTATTTACTATCTAATCTGATGGATTACAAAAGGCTATTTAAATTGACTTAAAAAAAATATTTAATTAATTTACTTATTTTTTTCTTTTTTGTTAATTGAATGAGATTAGATTTTATTTTGATATATATATATATCAAAGAAATAAAACCTTTCATTTATTTTTGGTGAGTCATGTAATAGCTTTGTCTGAGTTTTAATTAAGAGTAAATGGGTAAAAAAATTTTGAAGGAAAGTTAGTCTAGATTTCGACTAAAATCATTATAGCGTTATTAATACGAGAGTTCGGTCGTCCGTCACAAAAGAGAACTCGAACCTCGTTCTTTCTCTCTTTCTCTCTTTCTCTCTCTTTGATCAATATCGCAATACCATCGCTTTCTATTATAGATCGTGCGAACACTTATACTTTAATAGCTGCTTTGTATACATATCAACGAACTAGCCTTTCCTACGTCACCAAGAGAGGGAGCGAGAGAGACAGATAGAGAGAGATAATATTCCGAGCAAAGTTCCGCCCTCTAATTAGTTGATTTCTCATACTCTACGTGGCTCCCATAAAATATTATACGCAGTGGAGTTAAGAGTCAAAAAAAATCGATTTGGCGTAACTTCTCAAAAGAAATTTTAAGTTAAATTAGCAATCCACGATGTCAATTTTACTACAAGATCACGTCTCTAAATATTTCCTTTTTCCCTTTTTTTTATTTTCTTTTAACAAAAACAAATGTTACATTAAATTTTGATAAAATAAATAAATTAAAAGTGAAACTGCGTGAACATTTTCAAAGCATCGATCGAAAATGGTTAATGAACCTCTCTAAAAATGTAATTAAAATATTCCAACCATAACATTGTATACTCCGGCTTCGACTTTAACTTGTACATTGTCGAAAGATATTGTTTCTTTATAGTAAACGTTGAGGAAATAAATTTTTTATAGAGGAGATAAAAGGAAACATTCGATGTGATAGCTTTCTATAAAAACATTACGTGTTTTCTACCCGAATGATCAAGATTATATAAATATCTACGTATTGCTGGGAAGATTAGAAAAAAAAAAAAGAGAAAAAAAAAGAAATATGTATAATTAGCTTTACCTAATAGTTTGGTGGTTCACCCTCTTTCGTGACGTTCATGAAGATTCACGAGTTGGCAATTTCCCTTGTGGCTCCAAGAAAACGTGACCGTTTTACGAGAAAATCTTTGTTATGGTACTCTCTCTGTCTCTTTCTCTCTCTCTTTCTCTTTTTCTCTCTCTTCCACCCTCGATTCAAGAGCATGGGGAAGTGAAGCTAGAGATGTGGTAAAACGCTTAATTTCATGGAGTAATGAGATGAAATTAATTGACGATGGGCGATGCAAAGGCAAATTGCAGAGAAAGAGAGAGAGAGAGTATGCATTACGTATTATTAATTAAAGTGATTGTCGAATTGAGAGATAATAGAGAGTACATTTGATATTCTTTGACTTATAAAATAAATAAAAAATAATGTACCAAAATTAGTTATCAGAAATATCATTCTAAACAATTCGTAATATTTTCTCCCTTACGAGAAGTTTATTATTGATTGATGCTCAATGAAAAAGTCCTAAGAACGTTCGTTCGTTATTGTACGTAGGTTGATTTCCTAGAAACTGTTCTTCAACAATCTTCGACGAAGATGCTGTGATAATGATTTTTCTTCTATTTCTATTTTTATCTTCTTTCACATTATAAAAGAAGGAAAACGAACGTTGTATTTGAAATACACAAAAAATAAATATCATTTGAGAAGAATTCGAGTAGAAGGATATAGGGGATAGGGGTGTATTAATAAAACTTTTTCAAAATGGACGACGATGACGTAAGATCAAGAATCCTTCTTGATATCATCTTTCTCAGACTTTTCTTATTAATACGGAGCGAACAATATATGTTGTGTTATGTTATATATGTATGTTATGTTTCTAAGCGTAAATTCGAATAATTATATAATAATAATAAAATAGTAATAATTGGATCTGTGATTTCCCGTAAAGGGAATACAAACATAATTATTTATATAAGCTCTCTGTGTTGAGTTCAAAAACTAAGCTCAGTTTAAAGACAAAAAAGAAAAACAAACGTGACAAGTTTGTTTGTATGCTATTTCGATGCATATATATATAAGAAACGTAAGACATTCAGATCTGCTTAGCTTATTTTAAAAAGGGCATCTTAAGAGCAAACACGCATGATTGATTCAAAGAGTAGCGTTAGCATTTGCTCGTATCAACGTGACTCATCTCGATTTCGATGGTAACATCGTACCTTGATGAAAAATAGCTATAGGGTAGTTACGAGAAATAAAATCGATACTAAGGGTTCTATATATCTATATGGTCGATAAGTTAGGTACCAACTTAATCAAGAAATTCGTATTAAATATTATACAGCTTATCGTTCAAAGGTGAACGGACTAAGACTCGCAATGCTTCTTTTGTAGACGTATGGAGAAAAATATGTATAAAAAATTTTTTTAAATAAGAAGTACTTACCTTAATCTGTTCCTGTCGTTTGTAGGCGTGCAACATCAATAACTTTCGTTCCTCTTCCGACATCAAAGGTTCTCGTCCCGGCATACCAGCTCCTCTTTTTTGCAATTTCACGATGACTTTCGTCTTCTCGTTTGAGCCTAAGAAGTTCTTCAACTTTTTTCCCTGTATCATTTCTTTACCGGAAAACCATAACTGCGCTAAACTTATGTCTATTACCTAAGGAGGAAAAAGAGACAGAAGGAAAAGATATTTCATCATGTAGATAAAAACGCATTACAAAATACATCGCAATTGAAGGATAAAATGTTTATGCTTATAACTAAGTACGTCTTATGTGTTAATATTTCACGTTTTAATATTATAAAGAAAATATGAAATAGAACTGTAAAATTATATCAAGTTTTAATGCTTGAATTCGAATGCTCTTCGAAAATACATGTTTACCGTATGAAGGTTGGTTAGGGAATGATCGTACAACGATCGTTGCCGTAGACCAATAAGAAATGTAAACACTGGCGTGCTGCTCGAGGCAAGGTTGTCGATATGTAGAGTGTATATATTTCCGCTTACGTTTGTATATTAACGAAAAATATAGAACGTATGTATGTATTTATGTATACTCTAGTAATATAATCGATCGATAAAATTTCATACATTGAAAAATAAATTAAGAAAAAAATAGAATTTGAAATCTTTAAGACGTCAATCAAGAGAATGTTTAATTTATACAAAAGAAAAAAAAAGGATGATCTCAATATAATCGATAATTTTACCTCTAAAGAGGCTTGAGTTCCAGTAAGATTCTCGGTATTCTCAAATTCTTGGCGTATAACATCGTGAGGTGGTAAACCCATTGGATAAACTATCGTGACGGCTCCCCTAAGTATATCGAGCGCATCTTGAATGATTTTCTGCGTGAGCAGTTTATCTTGTTGCACCAATTTCTACGAAACGCAAGGAATGTCAACTTAAACGACCGTATCTATCTTTAACGATCCATTAAAATACCTTAGATATCATGGCTCTAGCATCTTCCACGGTATTCTTCAAGATCTGTTGCATTTTCTCGTTCGGTTGACGGCCATTCCTTCGACCTATATATAAATACAATGATAAATTTAATAATTGCATTTCAATGAATCTGACATTTTTTTTTGTAATTTTCATTAAATGATATATATCATGAGAAAAATAAGAAAAGATCACTAAACGTACCTACACCATCCTTGTTAAATGTCCATCCACCCATGGGTACACACTTTTCACCCCATTCGTCTTTGAGTTTAAGCTCTTCAACTTGTTCCTCCGTAAGTCCCATTATGTTTGGTGGTAACATTGTGCCATGCTTAGCAAGATCCTCGATTTCTAAGAAATGCATTTTCTTTTCACGTTATTTATGTCCCTTTCTTTCTTATGTATGGTCTATTTATTAAAAAAAAAAAAAAAGAAAAAATAAAACGTACAACGAGAAGAGAGAATCGGACGAAGGCCAATTAAGCGTAACACACCAACTAATAATTATTATCCCGGCGAGACGTGTGACTAATATCACATGGCGCCGAGAATGAATAGGTTCATAAAGTCGAAACTCGACTTCTTATTACGTGCGGCTTATTACAAACAGCAGGTGAAGCCTCCAAGATAATCGTTAATGGATTTCTCGCGTTAATATTCTTAGTAGGACTCTTAGAGATATATGTTAACGAACATCAATGCAACTATTGGTAAAATATGGGGGAAAAAGAAATTATTAGAATGATAAGAAAATTCCCGTAGGGTCTTATTTACCGGCACGTAGATCTTCGTATTATGTGTTTTTCTTTATTTATTTTTTTTTTTATTTTTGAAAGAAATTTAAACGAAATCATCGATCTTATACGTGTGAATGAATTATAACGTTATCTACAGTGAGCGTTGTTGTTGTAAATTAACGTTGTGTAATTCGAAAACGCAATGTGTTGTTACACTCTTATATTCGATACGATTCTTCTTCTCTGAAGAATAATTATAATTATATTCTCTCAAGATTGATTACCGTAACATATTCTTAAAATTTTCAAACGGCCGTTGTAAATTATGGTGACCTCGTATAAAACGTCTTCCACCATAGCATCGACATGTGTTTCGTAAAGGAATTGACTCTCATCGCCCTTTTTCACGTGAAGTCGTACCATTTTATTTCTCTAGTTTTTCAAAATATAAAATCCAATTGGATGAACATAAATTCACGAAATTAAAGATTTTTTATTTTTAATAAGGATTTTAAAAGTTATATAATTACTTACGTCTTTAAAGATTTAATAAATTTTCAAATTAGACGAGACTTCTGTTTAATGTTAATTAAAAATCGTCGTTTAATTAAATTCAAATAACTTTTCTTTTTTCTTATCGATGACAGCCGAGTGGTATCGTATAGATTCGAAGAATCAAAATCGTGAATGGGAATCAAACGTTTGCTTGATTTTTAAGGCGATGGCAGCGACAAACGTGCTATCACTGATCTCCATAGTAACTCGTAACATTGAACAAACTATCGTCACTTTCGAGAATCTATGTATGTGTTAATTGAAAATCATATAAGTTTCATGGGAGCTTATGATAAGGATAAAAATAATTTGCTATTCATCTCTTCAGGAGGTTAAGAGGTCATATAAAAGAAACGAATGTCAGCTTAAACAAAAGATAAAAACATCGTTAACAAAAAGAATCGCCATTTAATGAATATATAATTCCATTTCATTATCATGTAATATACATATGTACATTCTAATGGAACATAGATTATAAGAATAAAGACGTTCACATGTACTTTACAGACACGATAAAATACAACGTTCTTTCTATCACGTTTCCAAATTTCTTTTCTCTTCTTCCATTTTCTTTTTTTTTGTTTTTTTTCTTTATTTTTAGACGCAATAATTTTATTACATATACATACATACAGTTCGTATCATAGAATTTCTATAATATCATATTTTTGGAAAATGTAATGCTCATTTTTACTACCTTTGCACCTTGATTTTTCACTTTATTTAAAAACAGTATCGACGTTCGCGAGATGATCGAAATCATTGTCGAAAAAAGTTTTCTATAATCTTCTTTCAATTGCAACAATAAACTTAATAATAATTATAATAATATTCTTTTAAATATCTTTGACGAGATGATGTTAAAAAAAAAAAAAAGAAAAAAAAAGACGAAAGAGAAATCTATACATTTATCGAACGTACAATTTAAACTAATGTAAGTGACTAGTATATTATGTTAAAATATGGATTTGTTTTCTTTTCCTTTTCTTTATTATTCCTGGGAAATATGTCTTACGCACAGATCATTTGATAATAGGCTCGAAACGAAGATGGTCCCTAAATTTACCTACTATGCCATCATTACACGCATACGTTCTAAAAATTCTCATTACACCATTATCAAATGTAAATAAAAGTTTCAATAACAATTTTCTTTTTTCTTTTCTCTTTTCTTTTTTTCTTTTTTTCTGGCTCCGTTCTATCGATAACGTATATTACGATTAATGGACATATTCAAGTGAATAGTGCCTTTACATGTCATAAAACGACGATTTTTTGTAAACATTAAGTATCAGATTGACATGCGAGTTCAAAAACGGCTCCTCTTCGTTATCGTATTCCAGACGACGAAATTCGAATAAGCGTCATGCATTGTGCGAATGTACGTTTACATATCGATAATAAAACATCGAGTTCCGAAATACATATCATCGATTTAATTCACTTTTGGTTAACGCTCGTCGCGAAATGACAATAACATAATTATAATTAGCGAACATGTAACGAAGTACGCGAGAATGCACTTTGATCAGAATGTCCTAAATCAACAAAACTTACACCTATAAATACATACATATATACGTACATACACGATATTTATACATCCATTTTCTTTACGCGTATTATGTATCTGTGTAATACTTACATAAGAATATAATTTCTTTCGACGTGATATATCTATATTTAAACGCGATATGAGGCGATATGATACAATACAAAAATTAGCATTTGGTCCGGAAAATGAATAAAAAATATATCGAAATATCTCGTGAGTTCTCGAATTACTTACAAGCTATACAATGAATACACATTGACGAAGGACCGTTTCGATAAATCCAAAATGGTCTTCGATTAAACTTTTAATATTTCATCAAATGGAAGATACGTACATGTGTGTGTATGTGTGTATGTATGTGTGTGTATGTGTATATATATACACATATACATACGTTCTTCATACGAGACGGTGTACTCAAAAATATTCATCTTTTTTTTCCATTTTCTTTTTTTTTTTATTTTTTTCTTTAGATGATCAAACATTAACAAACGAATTCGAATCGTTATATTGGTCTAGTCGCCTTTATAGGCAACAACTTTCGTCTGAAAATAGACTATAGCCATTGATCGCTCCTCCTTTTTCCATGTCGATCGATGACACATAAAATTTGTAAGATCTCGAACAAGGTTGAACATCCATCTAAAAGTCTAAATATATCTACGCTCGTAAAATGTTCTTTATCGTTTAAATAATTGGCAACGTCGATGTTCATTCTAATTTCAAAATATCGTATTCTTCGATAAAAAATAAATTCTGACGTATCAACAACGAGGACGTAATAAAACAATGAAATTCGCGATCGATGACGATTATTATTATTCTTTTGGGATTAATCTATTAATATAATAAAATTATCATCAGTCCTCGTTGATCGTAATCTTAAAATTGGATCGTCATGATTCCTTCATGGTCTTCCCGGTCTCTTGATAAAATGGATAAGCACCGTGCAGCGTCGCACACTGCACGGTATACTCGTCTCAAACTTTGGTCTCCGGTCCATCGGTGGTATGCTTGAAACTGTTGCGAATCTTGCTGAGATGAAGCGCGGCGATATGTCCGTAACTTTTATTGTACCACTCGGGTGTGCGTCCTCTGTAATATGAATGAACGATAAATTAACATCGAAAAAGGAAAAATGAAAGAGAAAGAAAAAAAAGATAGATAATGCTTGATACAGTGGTTATTAATCATAACTACACGTCATACTTACTTTGTATCGACTCTAGACAAATGCATGATACGTGATTTTCCACTACCGCATGGTTCAATAAGATAACGCGAAGCTAAAACAATTCCGCGAGTTCCACCAAGCATAACTGGTGCATCTGGATGTTCCACCGACGTTTCAACGATAACACATGCACCTTTCGGAAGATCATACCGCCAGGATCTGTAATAAAGATTTATTGGATTCGTTAATATATTTCGTTTTTTTCCTTGATCGATTGTATTCTCAATAATACTTGTTTTATATTTTATACCTTAACACGCAGTAATCCCGTGCAGGAAGAGGACTCATATTCCCAGTTGCATATTGAAAAACTTCCACGTTCTTGTCTAACTCGGTGACCAATCTATATTTGAGAAGCTGCGGATCCCAAATGTGTCTCTCTCTCAGGACACGATGTAAAAGTTCATTAGGTGGTGCCTCAACCTCGGTCGACACTCGCCAAAGTCGCAATGGATGTCCATCGCCGACTTTCTTGTAAGCCATGTCGACACTGCTATCGGCAGGATTATTAACGCTGACCCATCCGCGACTTCTATACCAAGAAACATAATTTATATAATATTGCCGATTGAAATTCTATGACTTTCGTAACCTTTCAAGATGATAATGAAGGAACGAAGTTAAATCGAAAGGAGATTCTTGTTTATGAGAAACTATTACAAGGTTGTTGTCACTCACTTCTCGCATGCTTCCTTCAACAACGCAGTCGTGCAGGCTTTCAGATATCCCCTCCAATCTTGATTGAGCTCAGAACCGAGTTCTTCGAGGGCGACCGGAACGCTCTCTTCCATGTAATTGAAGTGACACTGTGTCAGCATATCCGATGAGACCTGGGAGTAACGAAGAAGAATGAATATAGTATATATATTCCATAGGTATTGGATATACATATATGAAGGATTATACATAGGCGTTCACGATTCGTGAGAACGTGTTTCCATCTTGGATTCGACCACGATCGGGATCGATGGTTCGAACGACGAATGACACGCTCCGGCAACGAGCGTAACATTTCGCCGGTGAGCGTCTTACCATGAATAATTCACGATGCATGTTGACCAGATACAGAAGACAGTCGTGCGCTGCTTTGTTTTCCGACAATTCCCGCGGATCGGGACTACCCACGGTCTTTCTCCTACGAGGGGATACGCTGCTCGGCCTGTTGGTCACGTTCGTGTTGCTGTGGTTGAAGTGGAACAGGCTCGGTGCCAGGCATACGGCCAGGTTCGAGGCTGTCATTTGGTTGTAGAGCGAGTTGTTGGCGACATGGTTCAAGAAGTCGAGCAAGGTTTCCAACGCTTCTCGATGTTCATCTGGTAAAAGGAGGAGGACACATTGAACGGCGTCCGGTCGAAGTTCCAAAGGTACATCTACGTGATAAAAATCAAACGATTATTTTTCCACGGAAATGATTAATTTAATGAGATAAAATATAAAATGAAAAAGATAAAGATCTTACGTTGAAAGATAGCGATGAAAGTTTCGGAAAGCTTGTTCGTCAGCAAGGCCTCAGGTAATTCCCTAAAGTATTGCTTCACCAGATCTGCTACATCGAAGGCCTGTTGACCGTCAAAGTTGATATTATCGCCTTGGGTTTCGGTCATTACCTTCAATTTTTGTATTCTCGACCTGACGCCGCTCTTTCTGAAAATCCCAACCTGATCGAGAGCATTAGCCCTGAGCCATCTTAAAGCAATCTGTATGCATTTCGGTAGAGCCTGACCAGTTCTTTGAAGAGATAGGAGCAGAGGTACACCAAATACAGTTTTATCCTTGTAATCTGGGGTCTTAATCTTTCTGATAAACTTTGGTAATTCCCAATTCCATCCGGTACGATGAGTAGGACAATAACGTTCCATGCATGCCGTTAGTTTGAGTAATGCTAATTTTCGAAGGACCAATAACTGTCCACAGGACATAGAAGCCATAGCTCGAGGACAAAGAGGATCGAGTGGTTCCGGATATAGAGACCCTCTTTGAAAGCTATGCCACCTGACGACCGTGACCTTGTGCCTCGGAGAATCTTCCTCTTGATCAGAATCTCTGCTCGCCACGGTGGAGCTGCTCTCCTGACTAGCGCCCAACTCTGAGCTCCTTGAGTGTGATTTGTCCCTGTAAACGGTGACGTCCTTCGACAAAGGTTTTTCATCCCTGTTGGAATCGTCACGACGTCTGAAACTCTTGTGCATCTTATCCTCTCGCTTCAAAACCGAGACCTTGTCTTCCTTGAACCTTTCCTGACCCTGACTCAACTTATCACGGAACCTTTGTGACTCCTTCCCAAGATTGAGGCTTCCACCACGTGTGTTGATAGGCGTACCCTTTGGCGAACATTCCTTTGGACTCTGAGGATGAGAAGAGACATATTCCAATACTTTTGCGTGATTGCTATTGGCATCACGAAAATATCTCTGCCTCCAACTGGTTGGCTGACACTCGGAGTCACTCAATGCTCCTTGATCGTCTCTACCACGATGGAGCAATCTACGTGCTCGATTCATCTTTGTACGCGTTGGCGTAGGCGTCGGACCACCTCCTTGCGAACCATCCGAGCAATAACTCGAGGAATCATCACCAAACGGGCTGCTCGGTGCATTTGCCAGAAGGGAAGGTGGTAAATGATAAGGTGAAGGTGGTAAGGTCACCGGCGAGCCAGGAACGTGAAGAGGCGAACTCGATATGTTATGATCGTTAAAAGTGATCGGTGCCGGTCCAGTTGGTGAAACGTCAACGCAATTCAACTCTTTCATTTTCTGCTGCATCGACATCACGTCGAGTACTTGCGGCCCGCTTATCACGACACCGTCACGATTCTGACGCTTGCGTCGACGCGACTTGAGCGACTCGACCCTCCTTAGTATGGCCTTCGCTCCATCTCGTAGTCTCTCCGAGCCGGTCCTGCGAAATCTCGGACTGATCTCCTCCGGCATCGTACCTGGTGGCAGGCTACTGTATTTCAAGTTCTCTAACATCGTATCTTCAGCTTCCTCAGCCTCTAACCGATCCTGTAGGGATTCCTCCTCCGATTGTACCGTCTGTCCAGCTATCGTCTGCAACCTCTCAACGTTTGCTTGTGTTATGTCACCCACACGAGACCACCGTCTCGTCTTTTTCTCGAAAGTCCAATTCTCGCTCAAGGCGCATTGTGTATCCTCGTCGGAATCGTCGCCACCACCCTATAATTATAAAAACATAAAGATTATCGTTAATACAGGGACGTTAATCAAGAAATTTTCTTTCTCTTTCTTTTTTATTCTTTTTTTTTTTTTTGTATTTTCCATTAAAGTTAATACAAAAGATTACAAATATGAAATTCAATTTTTACTCGACTCATATATTTTAAATATCACAATAATAGGAGCATACGTGATCGTTTTGAATTCATTTTTGAAATATCATCGACAAAACGTCCTTCGAACTCTATTGCTACGAGTGAACGTTCCCCCTTGTCTCTTTTATTTACACATATCCATTTAAGGACTTTTATTAATGAGCCGTTAATAAACGACTGCTCGGTTTTATATTTATGACATCATGGCAGTTTCTTTCGGTCGCATTCCTGATTTTCTACGGACCGGCCTCCGGTAATTATCTGCCCGCGGGGCGCTTCCGAGCAGCGAGAGCTCTCGCTTCGGCCCGATTCGTCTTCCTGATTACCCGATTTATCGTTCCTCCTGCTTCTTGCACCATCGACGGAAACTAACGACATAACGAGCCGTCATTGACCTCTTAAAGGATATCTCCCAAAGACACAGAGAGATGGCCTTTTCTAGATATGACCATGCCTAAATGTTTGTTGCTTCTACTATTGAACTTAGAACGTGGTATATCCTTTTGTTATAATAGAGAAACGACAAAGAGACGACGATCGATCGGTTTCCTAATAACTATGCCAACGCAGTTCTCTCGTTACAAAACACGACACCTTTGTCGAATCAAAGTGGAATAATACAATACCTCCTCTGTGTACGTTGCTCAAGAAAGTTCACGATTTTACGTGATGTTCGATCTAATACATCGTATTAATATCATCTAATCATTCGTTTATTCATTGACAAGAATTTTTAATATATATTTTATTTAATCGTAATTTAAATATATAAATAAATCTATAAATTAATATAACTTTTTTTTTATATATGTAATAAATAAATTTCCATATACTATATATATATCGTCTGCAACCTCTCGACTATATATATATATATATATATATATAGCCAAATCTTGTATCGAATTATTAATATATTCCATATAATTTTATCAAATAGGTATCCATGTGTGTAAATTGAGTTAAGATAATATAAGCCCTAGTGATGTTAAAAATGAACGGTTTTTTTTGCTGGATACACGTCAGCTGTATGGATGCAGAGCCATTCGATTACGCGTCGGAGGTAATCGAAGTCCTCGAATGTGGGCCACGCTGGGTAAAAATAATCGTCGTTGCAGAAACGGGATATCAGCTTGAGCAAGCGCTCGCTACCCTCGCTTATTCATTCGTTCATTCGTTCGTTCGTTCGTTCGTTCGTTCGTTTGTACGTTCGTACGTTCGTTCGTTCGTTCACTCGTCGAAAATAACTTTTCGAAACTTTCAATGCGTTTCTCAAACGTGGCTTGTCGTCGACGGCTTTTTGATACTCTTCACGAGTATCCTATTATGTCAAATCTTTTTCTCTCGCGGAACTATCGAAACTTTGCATATGTTACGAAAATAAAGTCTTCTGATGTTTCATGATGATATATCTTATATATCTTATATATACATGCGTGTGTATATGTGTGCGTATGTACGTCATTAATGATGAAAGTAACCTAAGTAAACAACTTGAAAAAATAGAATGTATACTATAATAAAGTGATTTCATTATGGCTCATACTTCAGATTTCGAACATCCAGATTTTGAAAAAGCTAATCGTTTCTTATCTCCTCAAAATATTTGTTTTAATGACTTTTCCATGGAAAATCATTAACAAAGAAAATGCATTTCTTTTTAAGTTTATGAAATATTTTCTATTCTTTCAAAAATTTCTTCTAAAAAAACGTTATCTTCTTTGATAACTACATATGGATAGTATATCCTGTAGTAGTTGATTATGATCACAAATATACTATCCGCATTTCCGTTCAGACGCGTTTTAACGCGCGACGATTCCTACACGCGAGTTATTTCCGCAACGAGTCGTACCGCTCAACGAGCCGTATCGCCCCACGTAAATACATACGATACATATATAAAAGATAGATATACATGCGTGTGTGAGTGTATACACAAGCATACCTGTATACGTACAACGTCACTTCCGTTAAGGTACGATTCCCCCCATTATTTCAAACGTAATGGTGCCATATAAACGAATAGAGAATCCCTCTTAACAACGAAACTCAACGAAGACTATCAATAAGAATATTTTTCCTGAAATATTTTTTCTCAGATTTTCAACTATTGTCGTCATTATATCGAAAATAATAATATTCTTTTCTCCATTTCTATTTGACGTAATTGAAATTTGTGAGGATCCTGTTCGTATCACTATTCGTACTCGTTAGGCTGTTGCAAATTGTATATTATCCTATTATGGGCAAGTCACCACGAAGATGAAAGAGAGAGAAAAAGAAAAAGAGAAAAAGAAAGAGGGAGAGAAAGAGAGGGAGGGAGGGAGAAAGAGAGAGAGAGAGAAAGAGGAAAATAAATTTAGAAACATTCTCTCGTACGATGACCCAGATTAACTTAGCGGTTCATTAAAGGGCTGAACCGACAAATTAGTCGCGCCTACCTCCTCCGAATTTTAATTTTATGCTTTTCACTTCGTTTTCAGTTGAAACTTCGCTCCTGTGGTACTGTAATTGGTGCGTGTGTGAGGGAGGAGGACCAACGGATCGTTCCGCTTTGCCGTCTCGCAAGATATTTTTGCTCCGGGAAAAATTTTTTTCTTCATCTTCGTTGTCTTCGTCGTCTTCATCTTCTTCTTCTTCTCACGCGTAAGCGTTCTCTTTCATCTTATAAAGAAAGAGAAAAAGAGAGAAAAGAGAGAGAGAGGAGAGTGAGAGAGAAAGAAAGAAAGGAGAAAAAGAAAGAACGAGGTCTGTCCGTCGCGAATTAATAATGGCTCCTCTCGAAGTTCACGAAAGCAAGTCGTCGGATCTTGAAGCGTAAATGCGATAATGTCTCACGATAAAGGATCATTTTTCGTTTGCCAAAACATGGATACATATCTTAAAATAATATGATACTTCTTATTTTAAGGATTGTTTAAAGATATAACGATAATAAAAAATATATCTACATATACATAGCATATATATATATATATATATATATATATATATATATATAATTCCTAAATTTTTGTATTTTTTGAAATCTTAGAAATATCTGAGATTGATCAAAATAGAAGAATTTCTTGGAATTTCTGAGTAGGAGGTTAGATTCAAATTCAAACTGTGTGTGTGTATGTATGTGCGTATGTGTGTATGTGTATCGTTATTCTTAAAAAAAATAATAATAGAATAGGCTTTTATAAAGTATTCTATTATTATTATCTTTGATTTTCAATTTTGTATTTGAAATGAATTGCAATAAGAGTTAAGGCGTACAGGTAGATAATTCTGAAAGAAAAAAACCTCCACGAATTCTCACGAGAAAAGAGAACCAATGGAACGATCTTGCGATCGATTCTCGAGCTTGAAATTCTCGTATTCGAAAGTCGAGGTATCTCTCTTTGCGAGCAATGGACTTGCTTGGTCTTCGAGCAAAGAAGCCTACGAGAGATCGACATTCCGTGCATTCTCGCGGCAACAAGCAAGTCTTGTTCGAGACCACGGATTTCTTCATTCGCGATCGTGAATTCCGTAATGAGAGGTATTTGAGAATCATACGAGAATTTTTCACATAAATATATATATATATATATATATATATATATATTTATTTATTTATTATTGTTGTTGTCTCTTACGTTCATCATTGATCGAGAATATAGAAAAGATTTTGTCTCGTTTATTGGCCTGGACCAGTTTTTATTTCACGAGAATCGAGAACGGGGATCGAGATCGAGGGATCTTCTTCTTCGTTAGATCCGCGAGTCGACCCGACGAGTCGATCTGACGAGCAAACTCGAATCGTCGCCGGTCCAGGTTTCACGAGACGACGCCAAGCTGTCTGCTGTGCTCTGTCGGCCTTCCTCTTTTCTCTCTTTCTCTCTCTCTCTCTCTCTCTCTCTCTCTCTCTCTCTCTCTCTCTCTCTCTCTCTCTCTCTTTCTTTTATCTTCAACGGTCGAGCTTTCTCGTTGAGAGAAATCATCGAGCCTTATATATCCACGACACACAGGTACCCGCCTTCTCTCGCCACGCATGGAAAATTCAGTTTTCTAACGGGGCTTCGCGATGTGAACGTTACGTCTACGCACTTTCATGGGGGTTTCTTTAAAGAACTCTTTAATTTGCATAAACGTATATTTTACGATGTAACACGAGTTCGCTTAAATAAACGTTTAAACATTCCCAATTAATTATCTGATTCGCACGAAATTTGACAAGTTCCACGATAATCAAGTTTTATTTCAACGATTTAATAACTTTAAATGTAAAAATAAAAATTTTCGTCACGGGAGATACGTACGTTTTTTAAACCTACATCGTCAAAAAAATTTCTAATATGGATAATTAAAATATTAATTTCTTTTTAATAATTTCATACATCCGCGAGTTGTAGAATAAAGTTGAGAAAAAAAAGGAAATTTACAATGAGAAAAAAAAAATGAAAAAAAAAAGATCAAAGATATAATAGTTAGGAACGTATTAATTAGCTTAATCTAGTTTGAAAAAAATAATCTTTTGCCACGAATTCTAGGGAAATTAATTCGCGTTATAACGATCGAATAAAACTCGCTCGGCTTTTTCTAACATGCGTTGGTGTTCCTCGGCCTTTCTCGATCGAGAGAGGAGAACCGGAGAGTTCGAGGAACGGATTTTGCCGGGTATTAAACGGTGAACGATCAAACGGTTCTTGCGGCTGGCTTGATTTAAGTAAAACGGCGTATCGCGGTCTTCATCTCGGTGTGACTTACGCTAATTGGCTTCTGAGCGATCCGATGGAAATTTATGGTAATACGGCAGCTCGCCCGCGAGCTACTAACGATACCACTCCTCGCAATTGCAACGAGTCGTATCGTCCCTGCGTGATAACCGTCGAGCTACTAAAAAAGAGTGAGAGGAAAAGAGAGAGAGAGAGAGAGAGAGAGAGAGAGAGAGAGAGAGAGAGAGAGAGAGAGAGAGAGAGATAGATAGATAGATAGATAGATAGATAGATAGAGAGAGAGAGAGAGAGAGAGAGAGAGAGAGAGAGAGAGAGAGAGAGAGAGACTGGTAAATAAAGCATTGTGAAATGACGAGCTCGTTCCTCAAGCTTAACATTTGCGTTTTATTATACGTGTCTACTCAACGCAAACCGCCCATCCTTAATCCTTACAACTTTAAGTGCAATCTCGAAAGAAACTATTGGAATCATTGGAAATTTTGATTGAATTGATTCATCCCCTTATCTTTTTATCAATTGATATCTTCCCATTTCAATTAGAACTGGTCTTCCATCGTATGTATCAATTGATTTCAACTATCTATCAATTTCAATTTGAAATATATACGTGTCAAATTAAATAACCTTACTGCAATACGTTGAAGAATTTTATTATTTCTATCAGATCAGATTTATTTCATATAACAATTAACTTTTTTCTATCGATCTTTCAAAATTCGTGGTAAAAATCGATCAAGAGGAAAATAACGTTAATTTTAATGGTTTGAATCGAGATAACACGAAAGAAGGTCGGTAGCGCGTATGTACGTACATGCATGCGTACGTGTTTGCTTGCCTGCGTGCGTACTGAAACATACGGTGCTCTACTGAAAACTAGATCCGACAGCTTGAAACCCTCGTTATAACGGTCCAACATAGAAATGTGTAAGTAAATACTTATTTTGCCTCTAAAACGAGAGAACATTTATTCTGCGTTAATGAATGGACCAACGGAAATCATTTCTAACAATGTAAATACGTTGTAACGAGAAAAAAAAATAAAAATCATTTGGCGAAATTAAAAAACGTTGGAAATTCGCGCGATAATTTGAAAAAAAGAAAATTCTCACTTCGTCCTTTTGACGAATATATTATTCGCTCTGTTGCGAATAATACGTATACGTAATGGATTCGTGTAATACACAGCGAATAACTACTTAGTCCGTTCAATAAAAGTGGACAGAACGATATCGAGTGAATCCACTGGAGCGAAACGAATGAGTTCGCGCTATGTCTCTCAAGACTGGTATACAGAGACTTTAACAGGAAAGAATCGAACTTCCTCGATTTCGAGTTACTCATTCGCGGTAGACTGACTTCTTTTGTATTCTCAAAATAAAAATGTATTCTCGTAGGAGAATAAAAGAAGCAATTATATATTTTTGGGCAAGGGAATGATTGGGAAGTGCGAGTAGGAAAGAAGCGGAAACATACGGTAAAGTTAGAACTTTCTTTCATCTCTTGTTGCTTTTAAAAATGCCGCGAATCTCCGAAGACGAAACAGAGAAAAGACAGAAAGAGGATGAGTAGTAAAGAAAAAGAAACAGAGAGAGAAAGAGAGGGGGGACAGGAGATAGAAAGAGAGAAAGAGAGAGGACATTCAGCTTCTCTTTTGCTGGTGCGTGTTAACAGGTTGACAGGCGCAACGACAACCGGCATTCCTTCGTCGATCGAACAAACCGGTCGCCATAAATTCGCGCGAACGAACGCAAGTGCCCCGTTTCAATCGTTTCTACCGCGTGTTTACCGGTATCAGCCACCGTAACTTCTCTCCTAGAATTTTTCCATTATTTACTTATCATTCTTCTCTTCCCGAAAACATTCGAACGAGTATCACACGGAAAAGCAAAGAAACGATTGATCACTTTTTCATTCACTGATAAATAATTAATTTCGTCTACGTAAGTACTTTGCAAGATAAAGACAAAAAATTAATGTAGATAAAGACATATAATCAAATAAAAAATAAATGAATAAGATAAATAACGCATCAAGAAAATCATAAGCTCTTTGTATAAAGAAAATAGAAAAAAAAGATCAAAAACAGAAAAAGACAAAAGATATAAAAAGAAAAAGAAAAAGAAAAAGAATAAAAAGAAGAATAAAAAGTAACAATGACGAGAGAGGGAAAAAGAAAAGGTAGAAAAAGAACAATGAAACGAAAAGAAAACACAGAAACAAAAAACCGGAAAAAAGAAAAAAATTCAAATCAAAAGAGCGTCCGTAAGCTAACGTTCACGCACGACATACATACGCACTCTCGAGTTCGTCGTGGTAAGTGTATATGTAAAAGTCGTTCTACTCTCTTTACCCTGACAAGATGCGCGTCCCGCAGGTGCAATGCACGACCGCCCTGCAGTCTGCCACCGACTCCCCACTGTCGTTCGTTCGTTCGTTCGTTCGTTCGTTCGTTCGTTCGTTCGTTCGTTCGTTCGTTCGTTCGTTCGTTCGTTCGTTCGTTCGTTCGTTCGTTCGTTCGTTCGTTCGTTCGTTCGTTCGTTCGTTCGTTCGTTCGTTCGTTCGTTCGTTCGTTCGTTCGTTCGTTCGTTCGTTCGTTCGTTCGTTCGTTCGTTCGTTCGTTCGTTCGTTCGTTCGTTCGTTCGTTCGTTCGTTCGTTCGTTCGTTCGTTCGTTCGTTCGTTCGTTCGTTCGTTCGTTCGTTCGTTCGTTCGTTCGTTCGTTCGTTCGTTCGTTCGTTCGTTCGTTCGTTCGTTCGTTCGTTCGTTCGTTCGTTCGTTCGTTCGTTCGTTCGTTCGTTCGTTCGTTCGTTCGTTCGTTCGTTCGTTCGTTCGTTCGTTCGTTCGTTCGTTCGTTCGTTCGTTCGTTCGTTCGTTCGTTCGTTCGTTCGTTCGTTCGTTCGTTCGTTCGTTCGTTCGTTCGTTCGTTCGTTCGTTCGTTCGTTCGTTCGTTCGTTCGTTCGTTCGTTCGTTCGTTCGTTCGTTCGTTCGTTCGTTCGTTCGTGCGTTCGTTCGTTCGTTCGTTCGTTCGTTCGTTCGTTCGTTCGTTCGTTCGTTCGTTCGTTCGTTCGTTCGTTCGTTCGTTCGTTCGTTCGTTCGTTCGTTCGTTCGTTCGTTCGTTCGTTCGTTCGTTCGTTCGTTCGTTCGTTCGTTCGTTCGTTCGTTCGTTCGTTCGTTCGTTCGTTCGTTCGTTCGTTCGTTCGTTCGTTCGTTCGTTCGTTCGTTCGTTCGTTCGTTCGTTCGTTCGTTCGTTCGTTCGTTCGTTCGTTCGTTCGTTCGTTCGTTCGTTCGTTCGTTCGTTCGTTCGTTCGTTCGTTCGTTCGTTCGTTCGTTCGTTCGTTCGTTCGTTCGTTCGTTCGTTCGTTCGTTCGTTCGTTCGTTCGTTCGTTCGTTCGTTCGTTCGTTCGTTCGTTCGTTCGTTCGTTCGTTCGTTCGTTCGTTCGTTCGTTCGTTCGTTCGTTCGTTCGTTCGTTCGTTCGTTCGTTCGTTCGTTCGTTCGTTCGTTCGTTCGTTCGTTCGTTCGTTCGTTCGAACTAGTTTCTAGCTATCAGGTATCAACGGTGGTGGCTCAGCTGGTGCTACGTATAATTACACGTGCCACCGTCCCTTCTACCTACTCTTTTTGAAAGCATTCTATATGTATATATGTACGTATGTATTACGGGAGTGCTAGAACATTTCCTGAGGTAATGGAAGGAAGGAAGATGTTCGAGGAAATGAGGGTAAATAAAGAGAGACAGAGGGAGAGAAAGGAATAGAGCCGGATTTTATAACGAATCGCTACCGCACAGGGTCTACTCGTCTGACCGGTAATTAACCGTTCACCAATTAATGAGCTGTCCGTGAAATTCTTCGGTTCGTACTTCCTTTTTTGTTATTTTCTTTTCTTCATTTCACATTTTATTCATACTAATGTGCACATGTAAATATACGTGTATATATATATGTGTGTGTGTGTGTGTGTGTGTGTGTGTGTGTGTATATGTATATATGTATTTATATATATTTTTATTTATATATTATTTATATATGTTGCTATTCACTAATCATTAAAAATGTATATACCTTAAGAAAAGTTATAGAATAATAAGTTCGTTTATATGAATTTAACTGTGAATTATAACATTTTTGAATATTCATTTGTATTTAAATATCAACGTTTAAATAAAATGATAGAAAGAAATAATATATACCTGTTACTTCTGTATGAAAGCAGTAAGTAAAGTGTTCGATGATTTATGGTCGGTCGTTTAAACGTTTAAGTACTTGTGTGTATATAACAATGCCCGTTTTTGATGTTACCCGTGGTAAATAATTACTCGTAACTATTCCATGCGTTGTGTAAGCATATATATGAGACTCGACGTATAAGTCGAGAATTTGAATGGAATAAAATTAATCGGAAGAATAATAGCTAAGAATATTATAATACAGTAAGATATACAAAAACGATAGTGATTAGGATATCCATAGTAAATTCGATTAGTGGTATAGTGAAGCATCTCTCTCTCACTCTCTCTTTCTCTTGGAAAGGTCTAAGGTGAAAGCACTCCAATTTAATAGAGGCATCCTATTCATCGCGAAACAATATTTTCCCTATGTCGATAAAAGCTTCTCGTGCGGCTATAACATGATACACGAGCTATACGCAATTATTGTTGCGGTATCGGGAAGCGTTGCAGCTGCCACGACGAGAGAAAGATAGATAGATAGAAATAGAGAGAGAGAGAGAGAGAGAGAGAGAGAGAGAGAGAGAGAGAGAGAGAGAGAGATACAGAGAGAGAGAGAGAGAGAAAGAGAGAGAGAAAGAGAGAGAAAGAGAGAGAGAAAGAGAAAGAGAGAGAGTGAGAGAGAAACGACAACGAGAGGCGATTCAATTTTGTGTCAGTACAAAAGATGAAAGTTCTTCTTACAACGTTAACGAGCTTTCCCTGCGAAATACAAATTAATTTATTCTTATAACAAATTTATATTGTTTTACTTATTCCTTAAATGAACGAGTTTCGTGCAATTGTCGATCGTTTCTCTCTCGCTTTATTTATTATTTTACTTTTATTTTATTTATTACATACTCGAAATTATTCGAAAGATACAATGATATTTATTTATTTACTTAAGATATTAATATCTTAAATAAATAAATAAATTAATTGTTTGATTAACTAATGACATATATTTAAATATATCGGAATTGAAATACAAAAAAAAATAGACGATTAATTACGTATGAAGGATAAATAATTATTCAGGCACGATTCAACATGTTTTGCTTAATTAACGAATTGATAACTTATCGATATATAATACGTAAGTATTTCTCCGATCGATTTGGAAAGTATATTTTTAACGAATGTCAAACATACATAATATATTTAATTTAAAAATAAATTTGGCGAATGATCGAAAGTTTATATAGAAATGACTATTATGAAAGAAGAAAGGGATTATTTCGCTGACAGCGAAAGTCGTCGCCGTAGATCTCTATCGTAACTAATAAGTCTAGCCATATAAATTCATACACACACATGCAGACAGATCCATTTTCGTCCGACAAACAAGTTGAGACTCAAAAAGTATACCTACTTTTGGTTCTTGCTCTCGACCTTGCGCCGCCAAGTGGAAAGCGCAAAGCGACGTGCTCGTCGATGAGTGAAAGCGAGCGCCATGACGGCCACGACGATAGCTTGTAGGAATCGTTATGATTTCCTATCGAAATCGATGGCGTTGCGAAAACGCTCCTTGCAGAAACTTTCGTAAAAGGTTTTTGCAAAATACCCAACGAACGACTATTCTTCTTCTGTGAAATATTGAATAATGTTTTTTTAAGATTATCGATATCGTTTCTATCTTTCCTTCTCATTTAATAATTTAAACCAAACATTAAATCACGATTTATCAAACGATTTGATACATTCGTAGTCGCATTAAACGAGGAAAAAGATTAATACCACTGGTTACTCTCTACTGTTAATAATAATAATAATAATAATAATAATAATAATAATAATAATAATAATAATAATAATAATAATAATAACAATAACAATAACAATAACAATAACAATAACAATAACAATAATAATAACAATAACAATAACAACAATAATAACAATAACAATAAAAATAATAATAATAATAATAATAATAATAATAATAATAATAATAATAATAATAATAGTATAATATAATAAACATAATTAAATGGATAGCTGAAAGAAAGATGGAGAAGCCACGCCGATTTTCCACCGACGTAAATCCGATTATACGCCAGCGAGCGTATCGCATAAAACCCTTTAGCATACCGATTGACCATGGCTACGCTTCGTAACGGCTGCTAGTATACGTTCCGCAATAAATTTATGTCGCCAAATAAGTAATTTGTACCATAAGCGAGTGCTTTCTCTCGCTTCTAGGAACTTTAGAGAAATATTCACGGTATTTCTTACGATCATTGGTTAGAGACAGACTGTGAAGATACATTTTCTTATATATTAAACGTCTTTCCTACGTGGAATACATGTAACGTACACGTCGCTTACAAATGCACATTCGCTTCCGGTGAGAGCTTGCAACTGCGTTCGTTCTTTCTCTCTCTCTCTCTCTCTCTCTCTCTCTCTCTCTCTCTCTCTTTCTCTCTAAGTACAGGAGTTCGTGCGTTAAAGGCATCACGCATTCGATTCGTTTATGGGAATGAAAGTCCGAGGATCTATTGAACATAAGTATACTTCGCGTCCACTTGCCTTTTTTTCACGTTTCTGCGTCGACGGTGGAGACGAGATCGATTCGTTGTATTCGAAGAGGAAGCGAGAGAGAAAGAGAAAGAGATAGATCGATAGATAGATAGATCGATAGATAGATAGATAGATAGATAGATAGATAGATAGATAGATAGATAGATAGATAGATAGATACATACATAGAGAGAGAAAGAGAGAGAAAAGAGAAAGATTGTAAAACGGATGTCGGGATTACGTACGGTGCCTGACTCCAACGACGGTAAGTGCCATTATTCTGCAACGTCACGAGGAAGTTCGAGATCGATACGATCGATAGACACGCCAAGTGAAAGAAAGAAAGAAAGAAATAGAAAGAGAGAAAAAAATAAAGAAACTCTCATTGAAATGAGAAGAAAAAAGAATGAAAATAGAGAAAAAAGAATAATAATAATTTCAATCGATCCTCTCCACCTTTTATACTCTGATCGTGAGTAACGTAAAATCTCGATCTTAACCTAGCGAATGATAATTGAATCGAATCAATGGCGAAAACGTCAGAATGATCGAAAGATTAAATCGAAGAACGTCAATCATATCGATTCATTCGTAACTATACATTTAATATTCGCGGGACATTAAAATGTGGTCTCGCGTACACGCTCGAATCAATTAACGAAACGGTTATATACCGGTCACGCGAAACCACGTCGATTACTATTCCAACAACTTCTTCGTTGGTCTATCCATAGAAGATAGTAAGTATAAGAATAGCGCGAGCGAAGAGAGCTTCACCTTACGCATTACAATGACCATATCTGCAAACGTGTCATAGAAAGGAACGTCGTCCTCGAACGCATGCCAATAATCCCTTTTCAAAGTCTTTTTCGTTCGTTCGTTCGTTCGTTCGTTCGAGAGAAAGAGAGAGAGTGAGAGAGCATGATAATACTCGGTGGATCTTTGCAAGGGATGATAAAGATGTCGATAACGAAGACGAAACGCTTTTTGCAGGCGACAATGACGAGGAAACTCGAGGACAGAATACCGAGTGCAGAATTGCATTTACGGTAGCTTTCTCGGAACTTCTCTTTAGTGACATTAACTTACTCAGCGTTTTCAAACAGCTCATAAAAAAAAGATATAGAAAGAGAGAGAGAGAGAGAGAGAGAGAGAGAGAGAGAGAGAGAGAGAGAGAGAGAGAGAAGAGAAAACAAAGAAAAGAGGTCCGAGTTTTATTAATATCTTCTTAGACCTTAGTGATGATATCATTGAAAGGACACGGAGATAAAGGATAAAAATCTTTTTTTAATTGTAAGATAAAAGAGAAAGAAAAAGAAAGAAAGAGAAAGAGAGAGAGAGAGAGAGAGTCAAAACTTACGCTTTTGCTGTGGCTTGTACTATGATGTGAGTGATGCGTGTCCAATTTCATATTAGCGCAGCGATTGAGCGCATGTAAACGCCGAAAGAGACTTTGCAATGAGTCCGCCTCGAGAAACGGATGATCCTTCGCCACTCCCGTCACATCGATCGGGAATTGATAGTCTGTAAAATAAGAACAAAATATATTTTGATTAAGTTGATGCTTGTTACTGTTTGAAAATTATTTCTTTTCTTTTCTTTTATTTGTTTGTCTTCCATCAAATATGTTTTTTAATTGCATAAAATATCTAACGTACGTACTAATTGAAATAATTTCTTTTTATTCGATGTGATAAAAAAAAAACTGACTTCGGACAAACAAATATAAAATTTAAGAATGATTTCAACGATTGCACAAATCTTCTCGAATATTTTTTTTTAATTTTTTGTTCTACTTCGAGAATTGATGTCGAAGAAACAAAAAGATCCCTCCTTTTCCCCTCCCCCTCCAGCCACATATATTATGCGCTGATGACGCAAACGAAGTTAAAACGAATCGCTCGGGAAGAATTCGTTTCCTTCTTTTATTTTTTATTTTTCTTCGTAGAAGTTGCTCTTCTCTATGTGTCTCTACAGATGTTAGTAAAAGTTTGGACGGTTTGTGTCACGACTTGCGCAACGATGACCTAGATCTCCTGAACCAGATCTGGTAAGATCCATGATCTCTGTCCGGGATCCCAGATCGATCGACATCGGGAATCAAAGTAGAACGATTCACGTACGATTCTACGAACTTGTCGCATATTTACGAGATACATACGTTCTCTCATTGCTTATTGTTATTTCGTTGCATAACGAGAAATAACGTAGATAATTAATTATTTACTAACAACCATATCAGTGATACTAAATATTTCGTTAATTTTCATTAAGTATATCATAAGTTTCATAATTCCATTTACATTATTAATTAAATTTAAACAACCCTGTAGGAAAGATCAATAATTTAGCTGTGTGCGCGTGATAATGAGATGCGAATTAATCTCGTAATTTGTTTAGTCGGTTTGTATGATAAAGAAATAAAAAAAAAAAAAAAGAGAGGAAAAGAAAAGAAACTGAAAAGCAAATAAGAAAGAAATAGAAGATTTAGATCGTGTATCATTCGCTGAATTAATTATTACAATAAAAATATGATATCAACTATTTCTGTTATTTGATACAGCTCGTAACGGGCTTAATTAAAATACATTCAATCGTTCGTAGGGTAACACATACGTTTTAAGTTTACGCACGCGATGAGAATAAATCGCTTTATGGCGATTATCGATGTAATTTGATAAAGGATAAATGGAGTCGATTTTCTTATAACAGCTAATGATCCTTTTTCGAGAGCATGCATACTCAACCAAGCATAATTCTGCTAATACACGACAAACAAAGCACATTCTTTCTTTCTCTCTCTCTCTCTCCCTCTCTCTCTCTCTCTCTCTCTCTCTCTTTCTTTCCCTTTCTATCTCTCTCTGCCTCTCCGTCTTCCTCACCCTCTCTTTCTTTTTAAACATTTAATTGTAATTATAACGAAAAGCTTCTCTAACAAATCACAATTTTTATCGTAACTTTGATGTATCAGCATTAACGATCCTCGATTAAGCTCACTTCCTGGACGTGCTAATTACTACCGGATAGATCGTCTACCTCCTCGCTCAAGCTCGTCTAACGAGTCAATTATCGTCTCTGATCTCCAAAGCCACGCTCTGCTCTTCTGTAAAACTATCGAAATAGTACCGAGATTATTGAAAAAGAATGAAAATGTTAAAGCTTAATAGAAAAATTAAAGAAAAATATTACGTATAGATTATATATCATACAATTTGTTTATATCGATATATAAAGAAATTAAATTATATCGATGTATAAAGAAATTAAAACGAACATTATAGATCGTTTTATATATCAAAAGAATGAAACGGGTTAGCATTAAGAGAAATCAAACAAGAAGCAGTCATGGAATAATTACACGCTCGTTGCTATCGTTCTCGCCATCAGTGCTTCTTATCTCGTTATCAGTGCATGTATATATACATACGTTGGACCGTTCGTCGATCCCAAGAATCGTGTTTTATCTCGCAAAGTGACTTCGCGCGTAATGTCCGGTCAGAGAACGTGTGCGTGTGTTCCTATCGATTCTTAATAAACGATATATACTCGATCAAATGCTCGCATGTAATCGTACTTTATTTATATCGCATGCATTGAGAGTAGGGTTCAACTAGGTCAATTAGCTACTATTCATAGTGATATTTGCGAACGTCAATATAGTTGGGCTGACGAGAATTATGATCTTACTACATTGAGCAGGGATTCTCTTTCTTTCTCTCTCTCTCTCTCTCTCTCTCTCTCTCTCTCTCTCTCTCTTTCTCCACCCATCCACCCATCCACCCACCCATTCATCCATCCATCCATCCATCCAACCATCCAACCATCCAACCATCCAACCATCCATCCATTCATCCATCCATCTATCCATCCATCCATCCATCCAACCATCCATCTCATAAACTGTATGACGTTCTCTCTATCTCTTTCTAAAACCGGTGCAACTACCATAAGAACCGGTGTACGTTTATAAGTCTGCAACACCAACCTCAGTCGAGGCGGACGATGGCAGAAGGACGTTCGATTTTCTCGCGCGATCTTGCCAATCGAACGATCTTGTATGTCTATTTTGCGAGAAGATACCTTGAAGATGAAGAAAGAGACAAAGAAATAATTTAACGTGTTCTCGTTAATCGACTATCGTCACGAATTGATAGATATACCAAGAATATGATAAAGAATAGAACTGTTCGAGAACCGTACAAAAGCAAATTCCCATTTCTTTTATTCATACAAAGTCGACCAACTGACCATAATTTACTTCTTATTTATACGATGGACGCCGTCAAAGAGCGATCAGCTGTTCGCTTTACCCTGCGGTTAGGGTAAACCCTGTTATTCATCGTTTCACTCTCGCCATATTCCTCATTTCCTAGTTTCAACATCTGGGTCGGATTTTGCGATGTACCAGCTGCGTTACATGCCAGGCATGTTTATGGGGACTTTAACTTTCCACTTATACCTCAGGCTAACCGTCGACAACGACGACGATGATGACGACGACGAGGAGTCAAATTAAATATACACATTTTATACGTCCGTTCTATACACGTATAAGTTTTATTCACATAAATAGATGATCGTGTGCATTTGAAATTAACAGTTGGTATAACAGTCCAATAAGTCTCATATAACAACTGTCGACGATATAATTTTAACCAAAGATCATATCGCGTTTCCTCAATGATATTTCATCAATTTTTCGATTTCCTATTTGAAAATTCTTACACGATGAGAATACGATCGAGATTGACATCGATTCTAATAAAACTATCTCAGTGATTCTATCCGATCGATCGAATATCATCAAGGCTCAAGTGTTTTTCGCAGTAACGAGAATCTTTCCTCGAAGATCGAGAGAGAGAGAGAGAGAGAGAGAGAGAGAGAGAGAGAGAGAGAGAGAGAGAGAGAGAGAGAGAGAGAGAGAGAGAAAGAGAGAGAGAGAGAGAGAGGAAGCTCGCGTGCAAGCACACGTGATCGCTCGATCTCGCACGATGCATCGCGATCGAATCGAGATCTGATTGCTATTACCTCCTCTGTCTCCTTCTCTCTCTCCTCACCCATCTTTTTCTTTTAACAATATTGTCTCTTACCAACTAGATCATGTTATTTCGAACGATCGACAAATTGGCCGTTACAGTGTAAAATCGAAGCCTGACATTAAGCTTAGATTCTTTATTTTCTTTTTGTTCTTTTCTTGTTTTTTTTTTTTTTTGTTCTCCTTCAATACCAAATCTAGATTGTTAAAAGTGAAAGAAATCACGTTTAATTCGCGAATAGTCAAAACGATCAATGTTTGCTTTCGATACCCCAATGAGAACAGATTCGAAAGTGTTCGTACAGACTTGTAAAATCGTGAGTTTAGTCTCTTTACGAGTGTTTTTACGACTTACTCCCGAACGATCTCTATAATATAGGAGATAATCTCTCTCTCTCTCTCTCTCTCTCTCTCTCTCTCTCTCTCTCTCTCTCTCTCTCGCATTCGTAATAACTATCGTACAGAGAAACAGAGTTACCTCGAAACAGCTGATCGTTATTGCAACGATGGAGTCATGACTCTCCCCGACGCTCGTAGAATATTCATGTATGTAGGTATATAAAGCATGCATGCAGTGAGTATCGAAAAAGTTAACGGGGGTATAATGTTCGCCGGTCGAACGATTTCAGGGGGTATAAAGATCGCGAACTTACGTTCGACGTAACAATGATCGTTCGCTCGGGCACAAAGAGAAACGTAACGCGAAACGTCTCGACTGCTCGTATATCCTTCGTCTAAAAAGAAATCATATTTCACGGGACGGCAATTCGTAAACAACGATCCAATGTAATAACGTTGTTTGCGAAGAATGCACGTAATTCGATTACGAAGCTTTCTCGGGATTACGTTTTAAAAAAAAAAAGAAAGAACGAATGAGACAGAGAGAGAAAGAGAGAGAGAAAGAGAGAGAGAAAGAGAGAAAGAAAGAAAGAGAGAGAGAGAGAGAGAGAGAGAGAAAGAGAGGAGAAAAAGAGAAAGAGAGAGAGAAAGAGAGACCGTTATAAAGTCATCCATTACGAGTCCGAGTGCGAGAGGTAGAACGATTTTAATCGAGATTTCTCTCTGTCGTACTTATTTACACATGTACGCACCACAAATACGCACGCACAATTCCGGCTGGTGCAATTCCCCACGAATCTTTACGAGCCGTTCCCAGTACCGCCAATAAATCCGCGAAGGATTGCTTTTAACGCGAATACGCCCAAAATTTTTCACACGAACGAGATATATATATATATATATATATATATATATATATATATGTAAAGATATATGTAAATATAAGTATATAGGTAGAGAGACTTGCGCGAAAGACGGTGCCAAGACTTGATCGCAGCATGCATCGTGAATTTCGATATAAGCAAAGCTTTTACATAACGGTCGTGACAGCATCGAACTTGCCACCTGTGCGTATCGTTATTATGAAAGAAGGATAATATATATATATATATATATATATATATATATATATATATATATATATATGTATATATGACCGCATGTAAAAAAGAAAGAGGGAAAGGGAGAGAAAGACGTATCTTTTTTCGGATCGATATTACACTTCCGGAAAAATCGAGAAAAATCCTTCTATCTTTCTCTTCTTTTCCTTTTTTTTTCTTCTACATTTACAACTTACACGATTCATTGATATTTAATTCAAGAACGAATGAATTATTCGTAGGTGAGCATTCAATTCTCATTCGTCACTCGAACGTACCTTATCAAGCGAGCTTTATTTCGGTAAAAAAAAACACATTGATAAGAACGTAGATAAGAATCGACATACGTTTTCACGGTAAATTCACGTTTCTCTTATTGTTTTCTTTTCCTTTTTATGTTCACATCCGGTGAAATGAGAGATCGATGATAAGTAGCGTTCGTCTTCTACGATTTTTCTTTTCTCATTTATATTTTATTAAAAGAGAAATATACTCAAGGGGTTTTTCACTTATGTACGTACTTACGTACATACGTATGTACGTATCGAAAATGCTTAGTTACATACGTATCGATAAAAGATCGTTCATTTTCTTTTTCCGTTATCGGCACTTGACTATTTACCTTTCATGTTTCCGCTCCAACACTGTCGACACATTCGTTAGCGGCGACGTTTGTATATTATATATTTTTCCTTCCGTAACGTTGTCCCTTTTTCCTCCTCTGGAGGTCCTAACCCCGCACCTTCCCCCACCCTCACCCTTTCTCTCCCTCTTTCTCCTTCTAATAACAGAGGACACCAAAAGACTTCCTCCACTTTCCCTTCGTGTAGAGACTACGAACGAACGTGAAAAACTCTTGGTCGATCATGGCTTCCACACACCATCATCATCATCATCGTCATCATCGTCGTCATCATCGTCGTCGGCGTTTGAAACTCGTGCCCACGCGATCTCGTTTATCCTCGTGGAAAGCGTGGACTTCGTTGATTGCCGGCGATTATTATCGGCTGGGTAAACGTCATTGATTCGCGAATATTAAATCGCGTTTTCCACACTGCACCGATATTCTTATGACTATCGCAAAATTTCCTTCATTTATTTTTGTTTTTGTTGTTTTGTTTTCTTTCTTTTTTGTTTTTTTTTAAACCACGAAATTAATACAAAACACTAGATGTATATAAGATCATTATAACGAATCAGCATGATAAATTGTTTACTTCTCGTAATTATCTTTTCTCGATTTTCATAGAAACGGAAATATAAATACGATAAGCTGTATTACATACATATGTATCATTCCAATTCTTTCACTGATTCCGATCTCACTGAAAGTATGATCGTGAATAAGGAAGATAAAAAATTCAATAACAAAAAAAAATATAAGTAAATAAAAAAATTGACGAAGAAGAAAAGAAGTAATAAAATAGAAACGGAAAAGAGGAATCGCGAGAGAACACAACGCCGACACGTTCTCTCAAACGCGCTCACTCTCGAATACGTACGTATATACTATCATACGTGGAAAGAGACAGAGCGAATCGTGCGATCTCTTGCGTCACACAACGACTTACTCCTTCACCGGTTGCCACTCGACTAGCGGTCGTAGGAGCAAACAGCTTGTATAGAAAGAAGCTTGGGGCCACGAAGGAACCGCACACTGAGGAAGCGCGTGCTGAAGTGGTGGGGTTGCTTGCCTTGGGGGGGGAGAAGAGATAGAAAGAGAAAAATACAGAGAGAGAGAGAGAGAGAGAAAGAGAGAGAGAAAGAATGGACACAGTTAGTAGTGGTGGTACTTCGAGCTCTATGTCGTTATGTCTGTGTATACGTATAAATGTCGAGTGGTGGGAGAAACGATATATCTTGACATACGTATGCGCTCGAAGCTAAGGGAAGGATGCAACATAGAGACGGCAGAGAGAGAGAGGGAAAACTGATGCGTTTCACGGGTGCATGCCCTGTATCCGAGCGTACACAGCAGCGTCTTACATCGCGAACGAATCCTCTTCGCATATGAGCCTGAATTTAATTTTTTCTCGTTGATTTTATTCATCTTTTTTTAGTCAATCTTTCATCGATAGTTTGCTCTTCTATTATTCCCATATCATATCCCTCCGATATCATCCTTCCCAAGAATATTTAATTTAAACGTATGTACTACTGTTCTTAGCTCTTTAAAAATTCTTTTCTTTATTTTTCTTTTTTTTTTTTTTCTTTAATACAGACGATCATCTTTTTTTATTATTATCTAAAACTTTTTCATTCGTCATCCTTGTTCTTACATCGTATAACTGTATTGTGATATATCTGATATATAATAATAAAGAAATTTTTTATTATTGCTTAATGATAAAATAATTGTCTCTCGAATTTAATTATCGAATAGATTAAAGTGGACACGACGTTCGAACTGAAATATGATAATAAGACGAGTCGAAAACGTTAATAAGATCGAGTCGAAAGAATGTAAGTACCTACCGAAACCGTTTACTTGTTTCTCTTCATTCGTGAGACTAATTGTAGGCTATCTACAGGGTGGTCGAGACAAAGAGGCTGCTCTTCCCGGAAAGCGTATGTTTTGCGTTCGAAGTCGTGTGGCCTTTGTGCAGTCGGCGCAATTACTGGAGTAAGAGAGAGTGAAAGAGAGAGAGAGAGAGAGAGAGAGAGAGAGAGAGAGAGAGAGAGAAGTGGTGTCGACTAAACGAAACGGGAGTTAGTTCGGGGTTTATCCAGGTGTGCTTTACTCCCACGAGTTGTGAACTTGGCTAACCCCCAACAGATGTGTCAAGGACCCTTTGGTTCGTCGACACGAACATAATACATACATATATACACATATACGTATCTACGTACACACGTGTCACGTGTATATACGTGATAGGTACGCCTCGCTTCGGCCATTTTTGGCACGAGACCAAAGCTTTAGATGGGTTCGACTGACAATTTACATCAGAAGAGAAACACGAATCGAGCGAGAAATCGTTCGTCGATTCGGTTAATACGATCTTATTTGCGATGGTATCTCAAGTGACTTACTCATCCGCAGTAAGTATTTTTACTTATCTAATAAAGCATGTACAAGTTTAATCGATCGTTATTTTCTTCGCAAAATCCCATATACTCTTGTCTCTATCTAATCCCTCGAAATCTCTTAAAAGAGAACCTTGTAAAACGTTGGATTCGCTTTCAAAGTCAGAAGAGTTTTCATAATTTTCCAAGAACATCTACTTCGAAACGTGTCTTCGAACATCACAGAGTATTTCCCAGACTAAAAGTGACAGTGTTTTCAAATTACGCGACTCTGAGACACGTTGGTTTGGGAAAAGGATAAGACAATAAGCTACACTCTCGTTTTCACGGCGATGAAATATCCACGATTCTCGGAAGCTAGGAGTCGAAGACCCTTTACATTTTCGGATAGAAACGCTCTGTCGTGCACTTTGGCCAAGCTCCAAGTCCGTAGAAGGCCGAAGCCGGAGAAATCTTCGTAAGATCGGAATCCCGAGGGTGTGTCTCCTTAGCGGCTCCACCACGACGACTGTTACTTCGCTTTTGCGAAATTCTAGCGAGGAGTTTTGGATCGTCGAAGAGAAGAAACAATGTTTGCCTGTGAGATACTTAAGAAGATCACGAGAAGGCACCGATTTTACCGCGAAGACGACAGTCCACTGGGTAACTATAAACTCTATCTCTTTTCTGCTTTGATCGAAACGGAAAAGAGAGAGAGGGAGAGAGATACATGCCTTGGTACCATATTCGATTTTACCAAGAATGATATAACTTAACGGGACTTATTTCAGGAAGACAAACAAGTCAAAGACAAATGCCTCGAAAACTATTTGAAGCGTTGCTCCGAATATTTCCGAGACTAGGAAGCCGATTTTACCTTGTAGGATGTTCTTCCTTCGTCTATCTATTCAAGAGGCGTCTATAACCTATCCTCCTGACGTCGAAATTATTCGAAATTAGTTTACGTAAATAAGTCCTTTCATGCTCCTGCTATTATTCTATTCAATTGTATTCGGACCTTGATAAAGGGTTACCCTGTTTGGGTTGGGCCGTTTTACTGTTTCTTTCGGTCTCTCCTTTTATCCTTCTTTACATTTTTCTCTAACACGGGGGAGACCGAAGGCCACTCCTACACACTGAGTTTAAACTCATCAGGATCTCTCTCTTTCTCTTTCTCTCTCTCTCTTTCTTTGTTTGGTTGTCTGATGAAAAATCGATGAAGACTAAGAGATAAAAAAAGAAAAAAAGAAAAGAAAAACGACCGATTTCTAATCATTGGAACAGTGGCGCCGATGATGACGGCAACTCTTTCTTGTAAATTTTGAACAATGGACCATATGGTATCCTTTCAATTGACATTACAAGCGGCAGCTTTTGGTGGTGACACGAGCGGAATAACGATGACAAAATATAATGAGGATTAAAAAGAAAGACCGAAAAACAAAGAGAGGAAGAGAGAGAGAGAGAGAGAGAGAGAGAGAGAGAGAGAGAAGGAGGGGAAAAGTATTAGATCTTTCCTTTTCTTTTTTTTTTAAGTCATGAAATCTACAGTATCATTAATTAAAAAAGAAAAAAAGAAGAAAGACAAGTAATCTAACGATCTGTTCGCGAGGAAAGCGTGACACAAAGGGTTAACCGCTCGTAAATAGCGTTCTCGCTCGCCAACACGAAGAAAATGCGTTTCATGACGCATGACTAAATCACCAACGCTCCGCTACTTATGCCTCGTCTATTTCGCGTTTCTGTTTTATAGGTGAGAAGCATTAACAACAAGAGAAGATAAGACCGAACGAATCTATCACAATATTCTATAGAATTTTTATATTTTTAAAGGGAAAGCTTTCTGAATTTGTATACATTAAAGATAGTTAGATAAATAGATAGATAGACAGATAGATAAATAGATAGACAGGTAGATAGGTAGGTAGATAGGTAGGTAGATGGAAAATATAAAAGATCGTAAAATTTCATATCTTCTTGGAAAGATAGTTCTCCCATTAGCTCGACGAGACTAAGCAATTCATTAGGACAAATTTAGTAGGTTTCTCTTACCTCCTTCTCACCACACCGGTCTTTTTTCAACTTTTTCTTCCTTCTATCTCTGTTTCTCTTTCTTATCCTTCCTCTCAGTTTCGTACCAGTTCGACTGCGTTAGAGAACCGTTCTTCTCAGTATATTTAAGCTCCATGATGCTTTTCGCTTCTTTTTCGTTTTCATTTTTATTTCTTCTCTTTTTCGCGACCACTCCAATGTCACCGCTCGAAATAAACCCCCTTCGTTGCTCCGTAGAAGTTGCACGCGAGACGAAACGTGTCGTTTCTCTTAGTTTGTTTCTCTCTCTCTCTCTCTCTCTCTCTCTCTCTTTCTCTCTTTCATCATCCTAAGCAAGGATTTAAGAATTAAAAATATTAATGATAGAGGATTATCGAAGAAAATAATAAAAGTTCGATTTATTCGTGTAATCTCTTGAAGTACCGATATATTCCATATATTGGAGATTTATTTAACTGCATCATCTAAAGTTAGCAAAAAAAGAAAGAAAAGAAAAAACTAATTGCAAAATAGAGAAAAAGAAAAGAGAAAGAGAGATGGTGGAAGTTGAGACAAAAAAAAACATGATAAAAAGAAAATCTTCTAAATGTAAGACTAGTAAACGATAAGAATTGACGTTCAAGGATCCTATCTAATCAACGAAGACGAGCCACCATTGGCCTACGATCTCGACTACGTTTGAAAGGGCACGCAGACCCTCGACTAAGCTTCCAGATGCAAGAGAGCGTGTATTTTCAGATTGGATTTATCCAACATTCTTCTGAAAAACGAACGGATGAATCGCTCACGTATATCTAATTGATCCTTTTTTAATTTCACCTCTCATCGGCAGATAATTCATTGATTTTTTCTCTCTTTTAGTTTTATGAACGATATACCTCGATTTTGTTCTTATTTCTTTTTTTGTTCTCAAGATCAAGACATGTCAAATACGTCAGACAGAAAAAAAATGGACATACTAAGCTATCGTTCGCTCTCTTCTCGATAATTCCTTCTGACGTTAAACGGTGAATCTTTCAAGCGAAACTATTGGAAGTTAAATATTTTCACGCCTAGATTTCGTTAACGATCTCGAATAGATATGCTTGTTTCTCGTTTACTCGTCTTAAGAATCATAATTCTCACTTTTATTATCTTTCACTTTTATATGTACTTACTTAGATATAATCGTATATAAATATGTAGGAATTATGATAACGTATTCTACTTGGGTAAGTAAACGTCCATTAAAAGTTTAAAGAAAAACAATTCCTTAAGAAAGGAAAAACTTGATGACAAAAGTCATCCCTAACATCATAGCTATCTATCCCCCAATGGAAAGATCAACGAACGCGAAAAGATTACGTCGACCGTAAGGGCATACTTACTCGGCCGCATCTTTTAGATAAAGCCAACAAAAAGGTTGACGATCTTTTTCTCTCAATGATGAATTTTCATGTGCTTGCAGTAAAGAAAAATAAGAATAAGAATAAGAATAAGAAGAATAACGGAGAGCGATGCGTAGACTCGACGCTATGTCACCGCGAAATAACGCGTAATGCAGCTGCATAAATTAATGCGAGGGAGAAAAAGAGAGAAAGAAGGAGATACACATACATACATATATATATATATATATATATATATATATATATATATGAGAGAGAGAAAGATGCCGCGAGAAGAAAGATTGAGCCGCCTTAAACGCCGGCAAAGTATCCGGACGCTCGCGAATAAATCGCCGCCATCGCCCACCGGCTCGAATTTGCATTTTCGCCGCGCTCCAAACGAATAATTTATCTCGCCGAGATTACTTTGTCATGGGGCGCAAGAACGCGGTCGAAACGGGGAAAGAGTGTTACAGCAAAGAAAGAAAGAAAGAGAGAGAGAGAGAGAGAGAGAGAGAGAGAGAAACAGACAGGAAAATTATTCGCGAAGGATCAAAAAGGGGATGGAAGAGTCTCTCTCAGAGCTACGAGAATGGCTTAATCAGCTTAAGGCATACTGTACACGCACCTTCGTGCAGGAAGGTACGATTAATTTATTTCTCAAGTGAGACCATACCCGCGAGTAGAACTCGCGGAAGGATTCCCGATGGATTCTTCATTTTAATCTTCCTTTTTTTTTATTTTCTTTTTTTTTCTTTCTTTTTTCTTCTTTCTTTCTTTTTCTTTCGAAAAAATATCTCGTCCCACCGACGACTTGTGTATGTGTGCGCTTTAGTTTAACAAAATGGAATTATTATAATGACGATAACGTAGAAATAATATTCGAAGTTAATTGATTTCAACCGGTTTACGGGAAAATATAATAATGTTTTTTGCAGATTGGAGCGATATTAAGTGTTTATAGTTATCAAGAAAGTAACGTTATTGGATCAATTGTTTTTAATTGGTTATATATTGTGTGTAACGATGAAGAAATATTTACTTTGACGTATATATAAAACTCTTGAAGTGTTGTTTTTTCTTTTTTCCTTTTTTCAAAATCGAGAGAACGTTTGGGTTTGGAAACGATTCGAAAATAAAACGTTGCCGTCGGCAACAGCGACGTTGCTTTGATTTAATGTCACAAGAATTAGGTTAATGGATTCGTTTTTTTCACAATTTTTTAGAAATCACAAATTCCCTCCGTCCGAAATATACCTAAGATATTTGGAAATATTATAATCGTTAAAAGATAAACCACAAATTAGAGATATTACCAAATCTTTAAAACGATCGATCGTTCTAATTTCCTGATAACAACGTCTATTGCATTTCGAAAATATCGCGAAAGAGAAACGTGACGATGGACAAGGGTTCGAAACGTCGGCGCCATATTTTCGATAGAACTCGAAGGATGACTAATAATTGTCGATTTGTAGAAGCCTCTACTACGTGCCATCTTAAACTCGGCTTATGCCGACCATATGTTTCGTTATTTAATATATCGCAGTGTGTGAGCTGTAACGAAATTGACTTTGAAACGAAAATGAACGGAGACATTTGAAATGAGATTTAAAAAAAGAAAGAAAAAATGAAAAACGCGGTAAATTCGATAGAATTACACTTAATGCAAATAAAAAAAAAAAATAAAAACGATAATTTTATTATCGTACCTTGAATAATATACAATATCGTTCCTATGTAAATAATGTTTCAGGAAAAAATTTGATTTCTTTGTCGGAAATTTGAATCGATTACAATTGAAAGTGGAACAACAGATTGTTCCATCTGAAGGACATACTTTTGCTGTTTAAAATAAAACAAATCGGAACGATGCATGCTTGTAATAACAATCATCGCGTTATGAGAATCGGATATCAAAGGAAATTCACATTTAAGAGAACGACAAAGAGAGAAATGTAGAAAAACCTTCACCTAATTGATTTGTATATGTCTACATCTTTCGAAAACGAGAATGTTATGGGTCGGAAAACTAGGTCGAATAGTTCCATTCAGGTAGAAACAAACTAGTTTAAATGATCGATTGGTAATTTTGATAATCAAAAATTAAAATAAAACAATTTATGGAAAGTCGTTTCTTTTCTTTGCGTGAGAAATAAAATCTATTTTTTTTTAAACGGTTACATTCCTTCGAGTCAAGTAATTAAGATGAGAAAAAAGAGAACGATAAAGATAATGAAAGAGAGAGAAAGAGAGAACGAGAGAGAGAAAGAGAGAAGATGAAAATTCATTTCGAACAGCGGTATTCAACGCAGCTGCGATGACTTTAAAGCAATTCCAAGTAAGAGACAGACTGTCTAGATAGTAGAAACACTACTATCTCTCTCTCTCTCTCTCTCTCTCTCTCTCTCTCTCTCTCTCTCTCTCTCTCCCTTTCTCTCTCTTTCTCTTTCTTTCTCTCTTTCTTTTTTATATAGTCTGAGAAGAAAAAAATTGACAAAGGTAAACGTCGCGGTTTCGTACTGAACTAGGGAAGAATCAACGATGTGAATAAGGAAAGAAAGTACGACAGAGATAGACAGAAGATCTCTCTCTCTCTCTCTCTTTCTCTCTCTCTCTCTCTTTCTCTCTCTCTCCCTTTCTCTTTCCCTTTCATACTCTCGAAAGATCCAAGAAGATTTCCTGGCACTATTCCCGGGGCCAACGCCAGCTGAAAGAAGCGGAAAGAGTCCGCACGTGCTTCCGACAGTCGACGATTTCGTGAATCGTGACTTTTGCCACGACGACGACAACGACGAAGAAGAAGACGACGACGAGGAGAAGCAAAAGCCACGTCTAATTTTAGTACAGCCGATCAAAATTATCTTGGCAACTTTCTTGGTAAAGCTTTCGGTCCCTATAAATTTATCGGATGGAAGCATGGATTGGATGACGACGGCCACCTGACGAAGCCTTGTGATTTTTCTGGCGTCTCGATGTCTTCCCAAACGAGAATCAAAATTTCTGAACGATGCGATAAGCGTAGTTCATCTCAGATTGAATTTCACACGTTGACCATGAAATTTCATAAAAGACAAGTCTACACTCTCGTCTCGAAGAGAGATCGTGCCAACGTTTTACGTTTAGTCACCGTCGTCAAACTCAGACCCTTCGAGTTCGCGCTGTTCCTTCGGCTCGTTAACTAAACGAGCCAATGGAAAGGCGACCGTCTGGTGGCGTGACTCGAGATTTTTCTTTCTAACGTCTTGGCGTGCCGCTTAGTTACACGCGATCTACTACGTTAATCCACGCGTTTAACGATTAGCTTCGCAACCACACGACAACTACGGTACGACGAAAGAGCTCGTTTTTCTTTTTACGTTATCAACAATCTCGTTAACTCGTTAATACGTTTTTGAGTAGGACCATTAGAATTTTTTTCCTTTCCTTCTTTTCTTTTTTTTTTCTTAGATAATAGGTAGATATCTATATACGATTCGAATATTTTTCAAACATTATTTTTATTCGAATAAAATAATTAATTTATTAATTAATTGAGAATGAAAAATATCGTACGATCTTTTCAAATATGCTAGATCATTCGATCCGATTTCTCAATCCTTTTCGAACAAGAGCGCAGAAGAATGCAGATACTTTTGCTTCTCGTTTACGATGAGCTCAGCCATATTTATAGATCTTCATCATCGATTTAATTTACAGAAAATCGCATCTCCTCTCTCTCTCTCTCTCTCTCTCTCTCTTTCTCTTCATTTTCAATCCTTGGCAAAGAAATCTATAAAAGTCTATGAGAGAGACAGAGAAAGAGTGAGAGATAGAGATGGATAGATAGTAAAATAAAGATAGAGAGAGAGAGAGAGAGAGAGAGAGAGAGAGAGAAAGAGAGAGAGAGAGAGAGAGAGAGAGAGAGAGAGAGATCTATAGAAAAAGCGCGAAGGCCATTTTTGCATAAATCTCAAACAACGTTGCGAAGGTTTTGGCTGGAGATAGTATTCTTCGTGATCGCATTCTCTTTCTCATGTCTCTCTCTCTCTTTCTCTCTCTCATTCTTTCTTTCTCTTTCTCTTTTTCTTTGTGAATACGAGTGCTGACATAAATTAGTATGCGACGTAGAAGTGAAAAATTACACGCGTTATTAATCATTCTACCAGCACGTTCGAATGATTATTTTTGCATTAACTCTTGAAATTAAAGTATCATTCGTCCTCCTGCCAAGGACGTTAATGATCGCTCAAACATGAAGTATTAGATCATTTCTTTACATGCACCTGACATATAACACCATCATTTCCTATACAAACTGAGTCATCTATATTTAACTTCGTTACAAAAGCACGTGTTTTATTAATCAATTTTAAATACGACAATTAATATTCTTTATTTTCTACCATTTTATGAAAATCTTTCGATATCGTTTATCTTTCCTGTTGATGAATAATTGATATAGATACCTATCTTATATAAAGAATAATTTCAAAGATTTAAAAAAAATATATGTATATATATCAGCGTGATGAGATGCGAGCTAGGTCGATTTAACTTATCAGGATAAACATAGCCATGATCGATCGTGTGTTAAACAATAGTAGCAACCTTTTATCCGAGATGTAACCTTGAGAGAAAGGTGAGAATATGGGAGAGAGAAAAAAAATAACAATAAAAAAAAAAAAAAAGAAAAAAAAAACAGAAAAGAAAACATCTAACGACAGAGCATGTGCTATAGCATATACACACGCAGGCACCCATATCACATATGTAAGACGTAATAAAATACTTTAAATGTGAAAACTAGACAAACGTGATCACGAATCGAATCCAGTGAGTACACTCTTATATTTGATTATAAGTATGTATGTATGTATGTAAAAGCGTATACCGCAAAAGTAGTAACTAACGACACGTGGGCAGTGCCGGATCGGATTGGTCCAAGCAAGCCAAGGGTAAATTATTACCAAGTCGCTCAGTGATGCGTCCGAACATGTTAATACATTTCATAATGGGCCCTTTGTCGCGATGTCCACCAACAATGCATTCGTTATAGCTCACGACTACACTCAGAGACACAGGCGCACGCTCCTGCCCACATTGGAGACGCGCGTGCGGGCGCGAGCGCGCTTGCTCATCTCTCTCTCTCTCTCTCTCTCTCTCTCTCTCTCTCTCGCTCGCTCGCTCGCTCGCTCGCACGCATGCACGTACTGGACACACCAAGTCGTTAGCACCTTATTAGCGTCATTTGTATATATATAGAATATATACTAGTCTTTCGTCGCGAGTGACAAAAAAATTATTTAAAATCGATATTTCTTTGTACACGGTCAAGTACTATTTTTTTTTCTTTCTTTCTATTTTATTTTATTTTATTTTATTATTTTTTATTTCTTTTTTATTTATTAATCTTTTTCATTGCTTTGACAGAGATCGAATAAAAGAACAACGCTAGTATTGTTCCCGTATATGTATACATATAGATCGAGTACACCAAAAGTCGTATCTCGTGGCACGTTCGAGGTTCGAGGAGCCGTTATATATCGATTCGCCTCTGGTGGTCCATTCCGTACTAGAGCAGCATGTTCGCCTTGTCACAATTTTTCTCCTTTAAAAGGGTCCTGAAACCTGACACCTTCGTGGGTTCTCTTTCTTTATATTTTTTTCTCTTTTTTTTTTTCTTTTGTTACTTTTTGTTTTCTTTTTTTTCATCATCCTTTCCCTATCCTATCCTTTTTTTTTACTTCTGTTAAGGGTCCTGCGTGCATGTATGTAAGTACGTATGTATTTAAGGTAGTTCCCTCCCCTCATGAGAGGGGGCTTCTCAAATGATTTTCTTCGAAAAAGAGAAGTGGAACACGCGAGAGAGATCACGTAGTATTCCCTTGAAAATCTATAAAGAGAAAAGATATGAAAGGATATCGTCAAAGTAGCTAACGTTTTTACCCCACTTTTTTCTCTCCCCTCTATTTAGTATACTCTCTTTACGTTCGATTCTGACGAACGGCGTGGTTCGTTTTCGAGATAAGCTCAGTTTCATATCCGATCGTTTTATTATTATGGCTCGACGAATGTCTTGGACATACCAATGTAATCTTTTACGATACAAATGCTGGAAAGATTAAAGAGCTCAAGTAGGATCTTCAGAATGTTTTTCTCTCTTTCTTTCTCTCAGGAAAAAAATGCCTATCTTTCTTTCTTTATTTTTTCTCTCTGTGTATGCTTATCTGTGTATATGTGTATCTATCTTTCTCTGAGAAATTAAATTAGGATTGTTGTGAAAAGAAAGAGAATGAGAGGATGGACTCTTTTCTCGAGAAGTCGACTCAAGAGTCACATTTTAATTGCACATTGTCGGGGGATTTCAGAGAAAGATAGAAAAAGATAGACATTCGAATAAGACCTCCTCTCGACGTTTCGACTCGAGATTTTATCTAAAATTGAATTTCTTTCGTAGCTTTTCGTTAAGGTTTTCCATTTCGCTGACCGAATGGAGATATCGTTCTACGAAACGATCCCTATGAAAATCCTTTACTGCTGATTGAGATTTAAATGTGAAAGAAACAAAATTTACTAAATTAAAAAAGAAAGAAACAAGAAAAAAAAGGTAAAATACAAATACTCACCCTCGTACATCTGTGCGTACTGAGGAAAACCTGCAGCCCGTAACCATTTGCAAGCCTCTTGTGCTTCGATTTCTACGAACAAAAGAAATAAATGATTAAAAGTCTATACTCGACTTATTCGTCGTTGAATGAACAACTTATTCTCTATTTTAAAATCCACCGTTCGTAACCATACATATATATGAATGATGATAATACTTTAATACTTAAGATTATCTTCTTTTCCTCTTTGTTATATACTCGTAAGAAGTAAAAAGAAGATTGTAAGAAACGTTCTCGTTCCTACGTTTATTGTAACTATATATACATACATACATATATAAAAACACACACAAACACGAATATATATACATACATACATAGGTACAAGTCTTTCTTTTCTCTTAAAAGAATTCTTGACGCTCATTAAACCGGCATCGGTGGAACGCGAGACGCGCGCGATTTTCTCAATGAGATCGTATCGTCAGGCTGGATGAATGAAGGTTTCATCGGGAAAAAGCGGCATCCGCGACGAGAAACGCGTTCTTTAGTACGTGTATCTGCTTGCATACAGGGTGATTAAGTTGAAACATTTAATATGAACTCGTGAATACGTGTAGGTACTTATTTACTAACTAACTTATTTATTCTCTTTTATAAGATTTCTAGTTTCTAAGAAACTTCCTTTTCAAATAAATGTGTTAATAATTGTTGTATCCCACCTACCAGTCCATCCCATCCTACCCTATTCCATTTTTCTCCTGCATATACATACTTGTAACGTGTTTGTTAAATTTACTTATGATTAATATTTTCAATGTATTTTACATTTTTAGCTTATTATTACGTTCCTATTAAGAATCAAATGTTTCTTAATACGTTTTAGCTAATTTTCAGCTTCGAAATTTATATTATTATAATGGCTGTTGATGGACCATTTCGGAAACACCCTGTATACCTGTTTATACGTACATATATACAACGTTGGAGCGACATCGACGTTCGAGGCCAAAGGGAAAAAAGGAAGAAAAACTTGGAGCTGTACGGAATGCGCCGTGGTACCGCGGATTCAACGACGGCTCATTCAATCGTCAAGGAAGAACGTCGTTGTAGCTCGTTTACTTGTACCCTACTGAGAGAGAAATAAAGAAAGAAAGAAACGAAAGAAACGAAAGAAAGAAAGAGAAAGAGTTAGAGAAAGAGAGAGAGAGAGAGAGAGAGAGAGAGAGAGAGAGAGAACATACCAAGAGATGGAAAAAGATAGAACATTCGCGTATACATAGCTGACTATTATTTTCAAACTCTAACGTAAAGTCATTGTCCCATGCGTTAATAAATCGATCATTCAAGTTGATAAGATCGCCGACATTAATTACGAACAGGGTTGAAATTAAATAAGACTATGGTATACGTAGTAGAACGATGAAGATATATCTTTGATGTAATTATGCAGAAAAACGTATACGGGAAAACTTGTCGATGCGGTACGAATCCGAGGTGCTTGCATTCTTTCTACATTGGAATCGACCACCCGTTGAGGTGAAAAGGGAAGATTCCTAGGATCCCGTCGTGCCGATATAACAACTAGTAATTTCGATTTCGCGAAAGAGAAACGAATAAGTATTTATTTATATATATATATATAGTTAAATGAAATACTAAGGGAAAATTATTTTTCTTCCTATTTTACCTCATTCTTATTCCTTTTCATAATTCTTAACTCCGTCTCGTATCCGATATTTTACGCGTAGTCCCTGAACGAACGAGATAAGAGTACAGAGGTAAGAAAGACAGTGAGAGAGAAAGAGAAAGAAAAAGAGAGAGAGAAAGAGAGAGAGAGAGAGAGAGAGAGAGAGAGAGAAAGAGATTGGATGTCCGACCATCGTCGTCTCTCTCCCCAGCTTATTTCTAGACGACGAAATCGCACGAAACGGACAAGCGACGTTTCCATAGACGAACGACATGGAAATCCACGATGTCGAGATCGCTTTGCGGTAGGTCGCCGCGTTTAACATCCAGCTCTCCGGTACTGAATAAAGATCTACGTAGGTGTGTCACTTCGTGCGGAATAAAAGGCCGGCAACTGCCGTTGCGACGCACATACGGCGTATGTATACAGACGACGCGAGGACAGAAACACGAACGTACTTATATACATGGCTTGGTAGATGCAAGGCCCTTTCGTAAGGAGATTTGCCTTTACGCAATTGAGGCGACAACACCCGGACGCGAGACTCCAGAAACCGGCTACACTTTCCGACCGAATTACCAACGTCTCGCGAATAAACGTCTCGAGTGAGATAAAAAAAATTTAAAAAAACAAAAAGAGAGAGAGAGAGAGAGAGAGAGAGAGGGAAAGAGAGAAAAAATGGGGAGGTAATCGGCTATCTCCCTTGCAACTTTGCAACTAATCATTCCCGCTTCGAGTAGTTAGGTAACTTTGTAGACAGGTAAATAGTTATACATAACTATACGATGTATAAGAAAAAAGAAACGGATCATGTATTGATCTAAAGATAAAAGTTTAAAGGGTTCAGAGATTTCAGATAACGATAGAAGGAATATAGGATGATTATGAGGGAGCATGTTTTAAATCAAACGATAAATATGGTACATCCAAGGATAATCAGTTTTCCTCGTAAAGATCCTCCTCAATCTTGTTTATCAGTTATGGCAGACTAAAAAATGTTTATCATGAAAGGCGATTCATGATCGTTCGAAAGATTTAAAAGAATATCATTCTTTTTGGTATCCTCGCAAAGAAGGCTATTGATATAAAAATATAATTGAACAAGTGTTGAAGATACATAACCCAAATATAAGAACAATCACAGTTCGTTTGAATCTTATCTTCTGGAATGTGGACGTGTTCTAAACTTTAACATGTGGATATTGATTAATACCGACAACGAATAAGAAAAAAAAAAGAAGAATACACTTTGTTAGGTATGCGTTGTCTTTCGACGTAAGGGACTATAAACTAAGTATGTGCAAATTCTTTGAAAACTCTCAACGTTTTTCAAATGATTAGACGAACTTTTCTTTTTCTTTTTCTTCATTTGATCGGAACGGCCTACTTCAATCATTTCGTTAAACGTTGTCGAGTATATATATATTATATGTATATATATTGGGTTGTCCGGAAAGTTCGTGCCGATTTTGAAGGAAAATTAAAACGCAGCACATTTAAATTTTGGTATATATTTATTAAATTATATAGATACTATTCTATTTCATAAACTTTCTCTATCTTTCAGACAATTTGAAAATTCCATTCTTCCAGAATCTTTCAGGTTTAAATCTTTTCTATATGATTTTTTATCTTGACTAAAGAGTTGATATTTTTTCCATTAAGGGAACTTTGTAATAATCGAAGTAGGTGGAAATCTGAAGGTCTGGTGAATATAGTGGATGGGGTAGAACATCTCAACCGACCTCTAACAATTTTTGTCGAGTTGTCATAAATATATGGGGCCGTCTATTATCCTAATGAAATACAATGCCCTTCCAATTCGCTATTTCTAGACGTTTTTGTTCAATTGCTGTCTTTAATTCGTTTAATTGGGAAGAATATTTTTCTAAATTTATCGTCTCGTTGTTTGATAAAATGCAGGATTCCTTTTCAATCCTTCCAAACATATCTCCAATCCCTCCAAACAGAGCATGACCTCCTTGGTTCATTCCGCTTTCCCCAAGACCTTTTTCGCTCAACATTATTATAAGTGATCCATTTTTCATTCACTGTTATTACTTGCTTCAAAAATGGTGTTTTCTTGTTGCATTTATAGAACGAGAATGCGATTCATCAGATTTTTTTCTAAAAAATCGTCGGGAACCTATACATCAAAACGATTTATATAGCCAAGCTTCACATGTATGGTGGAAGCTCATGGATGGTGGATTTTAATATTTTTAACATTTCTGTTAATTTACGTGTCGTATAGCGTGGATTATTCTCGATTAATGTTTTAATCTGATCTTCAACTATGGTGGAAGATCTACCCAGACGTTCTTGATCTTCAAAGTTGAAATCACCAACTTTAAACCTAGCAAACCACTTCCGCACAGTTCTTTCAGGTACAGCACCTTCACCATTAACAGCGCATATCTTATTCGCCGCTTGTGTGACATTTTTGCCTTTCCGGTAAAAGAAAAGCATTAAATGTGTATAATGCACTTTGTTTGCTTCCATATTTAAAGGCTTATAAAACAGACAAAAATAAAAATATTGTAACCAAAACTTTTTCCAAATATGCCTAAAGTACCACCTTTCGAAATATTCGTCATTTTGTCATTTGTTTTCAATCATTCTGATATATTTAGACCTGTCCTTATGCCACCTACCGAAAATAGGTATAAATTTTTTGGACGAGTCAATATGTATGTATTTATGCATGTATGCGCTTAACTGGTTTTGATACTCTTTGAACGTCTCTTCAATAAGAGACAACGATTGGCTCGTAAAACTAATTAAGCCGTTGGCTATTATCATTCTCTTTTTCTTTAATCCGCTTGCATTCGCATAACATTTTTTTTAATCAACACATCTTGATAATTAAGACTTGATCATTGCGATATTCCTCGACGAGGATCCGTTTTTTTTTCTTCTTTTCTTTTTCGATTTGATTTTAATCTGCTTAGAGATTTGCACGATTAATTAAAAAAATAAAAATTTATAGAGAATAATTTTTCTTTTTGTCACAACCAGATTCCCCAGCGATTAATGTCATTTAATAATTCTCAATAGTTTTCGAAGGAAGATAAAGATAAATATTAAAGAAAAAAAAAAATAAATAAAAATTTTAGAGTAATGTTATTCATTAACAATGACATCAATGTTCTGTATTAATCAACGTCTACGTTTTACTTCGTTGAGAAGAAAAAAGAAAATGAAAGGAAAGAAATAAGTGGTGTATCCCTGTGACTCGTAACGATAACGAGACGAAGACTGTCGATCCAGTTGTCTCACATCGACGTGGGCCATTTAATTAACGTCGATCCTTCTCTTGAATCGATGTAATCCCATGAGGAGAAGGAATCATTCGGTATAAGTAAAACAAGTAAGAACGATGTCTCGCTTAAGACTTCGTTTTTATATTTACATACATTTCCTTAATCATGTTTTAAACTTCTCGATGATCATGATAATCGAATATACAACGATACAATTAAAAATCGTTATTGGTTACAATTTTATTTCGATTAATAAGAAAATATGATTAAATGATTAATATGATATGATTAATATGATAAATATTTAATTGTATATTTAAAATCTAAAAAATGTATTTATTTATTTATTTATATAAGCGATAGAGAATGATTTATTTTATTTTTATTGATTATAATATATCGGTATTAAATATTCCATTACAAAGAGAAATAAATATAAATGAAAATAGGACAAATCGATCGACCGAGAGAATGAAATTTTTCAATGAAATTTAGTATAATAATCACGACGTTAATTAGTATGTTAATTGAAGTAGACGCTTTCTTTTTCTGGAAAGTGTGCCAGCGACGTATACGCATGTACTTACGTACGTATTCGAGATATCTCCTCTATCGAGTTCGTTTGTGATCAATTAATATTAACCTCATGGCTGACTTTATCACCGTTCTTGAGAAGCATAACGTATACGTAAAATAAAATGCATATGTATCGTAAACATCCGTTAATATTACCATAAGGAAAAATTTCTTTTTTCTAACGAGACGTTGTTACATGTTAATTTGAAAGTTCTTAAAAAAGAAAAAAAGAAGACGTAGAAAGAAAATTGACATTAGATGCAAAGGGCCCCGTTCTACTCTTTCTTTCTACTGGAATTCTTTCGAATTCATGTATATAAAAATGTAGAATATAGAATCCACGGGTGATTATCATAAACATACAAATATGAAGTGTCCCATTTCTATCTAAGTACTCTTAAAAATCGTTGTTCAAATGCTCTAAAAGAAAAAGAGACTCGACATATATAAATTTTCTTAACAGTTCTCATTTGTACAAAACATCGCACAATGATGGAGAATTAACTAATTATAATGAAAAAATCGATATATTTCGTAGAGATTCATGATCGTTTGGAATAATTTCAAATTTGTAACAACAACGAAGACATCAACTTCATAAAACAAGAAAAAACTAAAAACAAAAAACAAGAGTGTAAAATTTTGTCGCGGGACATTTAACGAGGTATTGTATTCCATACGTATATACACGTATGTATACATACATACGTAAACACACGCATACATACATACGTGACGTAACTTTTCGTAGGATCACCAGGAAGAACGATACATTTCGAGTATGTATATGTAAGATCATTATGAGAAGGAACGCAAATCGTGTAGGGTCGTGTGGGCGAATTATAATGAGATGAACTATCGACTCAGAACGTTAGTAAAAAAGAAAAAGAAAAATTCACCTTCCACCTTATCGTAATCCGGGATAACGTATGGAATCGATGTTACGGTGTTTTACTTATGCGAACAATAGAGGTGAAAGGTAAGATGAATCGTGGAACTCGCTTCTTCTTCTTTCGATATATCGCGATACATTCGTTTATTTAGTTCTTTCCACCTCCACTCTATTCCTTTTGTCATTTCTCAGGTACGTACGCGCTTCGTACGTACCTGAGTACTTACGAATGTAAGTACAATTCGATTCTATCTCTATCTCTGTCTTTCTCTTCCTTCCTCTCTTTCTCTCTCTCTCTCTCTCTCTCTCCCTCTGCTACTTATTTCAGCTTGCAACTATTTATATTGTCGTTTTATGACGATCGATAATTCATTAAGTTGGTAACAACATAAATGAAAAGTTTCAATCGAAACTTCATAGCTTGACATGCTTAATTTTTTAATTAGATAATTTGTATAATTGGTTAATAGAAATGATGAAAATGTAATTGAATAAAAATATAATAAGAAGATTAAAAATAAAAGTTTTCATAGATATCTATTTCTATAGATCTGATTTTTTTTTTAATTATACCACGAGAAACGAAAAAGATATATTTCCTTGTTAGTTTTTTTTTTTATCACAATTATCACATTTGCCGCACACTTTTAATTTGATGATCGTGCTCAGAAACATATTTTTTTTCAATTGTTTATGACTGCCATATGAAATTGAGCGTCAGTCGTCATGTGCAAGATAGCTATAGCTGTCATTTGCCTACATATTGCCAAAAATCTGACGGCTATAACCGTTATTTGCGGCAACATGTTAATCGATCTTCTTTAAATAGCGAATTAATTAATTGATCTACATCTCGTAGAAAAAATGATCGGAAGAGAAGGATCGATAGAGGCACGAAGTGACGCACGAAAAATAGGAAGAAATAAACTTGCATGCATTGCACACGTAGATCGAGAGGGGGAGAAAAAAGGAAATAAAAGAAAAAAGAAAAAAAAAGGAATGGAATAGGTTATTATAGGGAAAAGTGCAGGGCTCGAACTTCGATAACGCTCGACAAGTCCCAAGAGAAGATACACGAGTTGTTATCTATAAATAATAAAATCGATGTTGCTTCGATACATTACCAAACGAGTATTACGAGATGGCCTTGTTCGCTTTAAACGATAAAAAAGAAGAAGAAGAAGAGAATAGCAATCACCTTTACTAAACTTTTTTTGATACTTTTCTAAAACTTTTTGATTGAAATTCATTCAACATTTGTAAGTAGAAAATTCTTGAGTTAACTTGTTACTAAAAAAAGGAAAACAAAATAAATCAAATCTTTCAATCATCAAAGAAAGCATTGTATCATTGAATTTTATATTTTACGATTCATTCATCCGAAACTTCCTGTATTTCGTTTATTTTTAATCCAAATAAATCTCATACATTAATTACGTTTATACCAATTGAAAATCTCTTTCTTTCTCATTCTTTCTTCCTCTTTCTCTGGTTAACGGTTTAAAAAGAAAAAGCATTACGGAGCATTATGTATGAACCTTGAAACGTAGATCATCATTTCGTATTGGCAAACCGTGTCGAGTTTACCGGTTAACCTTCTTTTTCTTTCAGTTAACAATGAAACTTGAAAAGGATATCTTTCATGCTCGCCTCCGATAACGTTCTACGGTGACAGAAAAAAAAATAGGAAAGAAAATCAAAGAAACGAGAGTAAATAAGTACATAAATCGTTTAACTTATTTCTTACGCGAAACGGGCCAAGATAATTATATCAAATGAAATGTATGAAAAATAATGAAGATAAATGATAATGACGAGTAAAACGAGTAATACTGCCTATAGTTTCTCTCTATTTCTCTTTCTCCTTCTCTTTTTATGTTTTTTGTTATCTTGATTACACAAATATCAAAACTAGTTTGTCTATTAATATATTTTCTTTGTCGCTCGGATAATTCAAATTATCCGCTTGTACCGCCCTTTGTTACGAAGTTAAAACTTATTGCAAACGAGACGAACAGTTGACAGTGATTAAAACTACCGTTACGCGTCCGTTCATTCTCCTAACGAAATCTTGTTAGAGATTTTCTTTTACATACTCTTTTTTCTCTCCTACGCGATATAAAATCGTTCGGTTATTTTGACCGTTCTGGTAAACATAATACTTACTTCCAGCTAACAATCTCTTTCAAATGAACGAAGGAGAATTCATTCTGTAATAAGAAAATCTATAACACGAGAAATACTAATAAGAAAAGATAGAAAAGTAGGAAGAGGAGAAGAAGAAGAAAAAGAAAAAGAAAAAGAAAATGACGACTGTAAAGGTTTCCAAAGAAGATTCTACTATCTTCGTTGTAGAAAGAGAAGGAATCTTGTAAGAAGAAAATATGTAAAGAATACAGAAAATATCCGCGGTAAAATATACTTCGTACTCACGGACTATTTGTCTCTTTACTTACCGACCATACCCTCCCGTAAATTCCCTCCCACGAATACTATAAAATCCATTTATCTCCGGTATTGTGAGATATAAAAGTAAGGCGTCCTCGAGTATCGTCAAAATTTACGCTTTAATAGGCAAACGAATCCTTTTATTTCGCGACAATAATGGTTAGGTTAAGGGAAAAGGAAAAATAAAAAAAAAAGAAAGAAAAAATCAATTACACATTTACCAGCCGGTAAATATGAACTCTGTTTAAGAGGACCCTTTTTCCATCTTTCTCTCTCTCTCTCTTTCTCTCTTCATCTCTTTCTTTCCCTTTGTTTCTCTCTTTCTCATATAAGAAACTCTCGAGTAACAACAAGGGCCACGGTAGTAGGTCGTAACTCCAATGGTGAGTCCGTTACACCTTGTCGTGCCTTCTCGTGCTACGAAAACTGCCACTGTAGGCGTTCGTTGTCGCTCATTAACGAGGTCGCTTTTTGTTACACCGAAAAGCATGGTAAAACTTGTCGTGAGCAAACGCGGAACCGACTATTTGTACTCTTGGAAGGGATCCAGATACTGCCGCCAGAGACTCTGGATCCAACGGTGAAATGATGAACAGGATAGTACGAGAAACTAATTAGCGCCGGCGATTAAGCGTTTCTCGCTTCTCTCACTATTTTTTCTGTCTCCCTTTAACTCTCCTGTAACTTTTCGTCTATACTTGTGTTTGTCCAAGAAGTTCGGTAACGTGTAATTGAAAGAACGTTTTGCCCTATTTCATTCTCTCTCTCTCTCTCTCTCTCTCTCTCTCTCCAGCATTCTCTCATTTTCTCATTTTCTCTTTCTCAACTCTTGATTTTGTATATTTTATGGAAACTCATCCGATCATGTATCATGTTTTAAATTCAAATAAATCATTAATTGACTTCCCGAAGCGTTCCATAGATACAGGTATATGCATAATATATCGTCTATCCTTTTCTAAATAAATATCATCATATGTTTATTTTTTCCTTCGTCTTTCTACGATTTATGAATCTTTATTCTACGATTTATAATTCATATTACTCTTGGATTCATTTATTTGAAATTAAGTTCACCGAAAGTCTCGAAAATTTCGTTGATCGTTTAGAAAAGAAAACCAGAGAAAGAGGAAAAACATCAATCATGTTCTAAAACGGATGAGGATCAATAACTTCCTAGAAGAAGAAAAATCTTCTATAGGAATGTGCCAAGATGAAAGAAAAAAAGAGAGAGAAAGAAAGTTAGAGAGATAGAGAGATAGACAAAGAGAGAGAGAGAGAGAGAGAGAGAGAGAGAGAGAGAGAGAGAAAGAGGGGGGAAAGAAGAAGGAAAAGATGAAGAGAAGCACGCGTTTCCGCATCGTCGTTGAAAGGTGGGTGTTTGTCGCCAGACATCGTGATTACAAGCGCTTGCCAAAGCTTTCACCCATTGTTCCGAATAATTATTCTTCTTGGAGACGTCCGTTCTATAAAACCGTTAATCCTACGCTCAACGACGCTTAAATCAACTACTTTTAATCAACTTGACTTTATGCGTTCGAATTATTTTTTTCGCATTTAGATACAGAGACTTTCAAGATAGACAAAGAAATAGAACTAGGACGGAGAAGGAGGGGGAGGGAGACAGAGAAATAGAGAGGAAGAGGGAAAGAGAGAGAGAGAGAGAGAGAGAGAGAGAGAGAGAGAGAGAGAGAGAGAGAGAGGATCGAGTGTACCGAACAGTAGAAGCTCGCACCAGTTTCGGTATTAAAGGGAAATCACTTTGCGGAAATACGAGGCGATAGGACGAGGTTAGTTACAACAGATGAGACGAGTACTGAATTGTAACTAACGATTCTCGGAATTACTTTCCCGTGGTTCGTTACTTGCGCGCAATTTAAACTGCAAATTGATGCCGGACGCTTCTGTAAGATCTTACGATTATTTTCCTAATGTTTTGATACGGTGGCCCCTTCTCGAAATGCGAGTATTATCGTGATGGTTATAATGAAAAAAAAAGAAGAAAAAACAATGTGGCAAAAAAAGAGCAAAGTCAACAAGCAATGAATACATACATAATCCACCAATGATGTTCGAAGAACGAATTTCATTTAACGTACTTTTTTTGAAGATAGCAAACGAACATGATACATATATATTGTATGTGTGTGTGTATGTATTCCAACAGAAATTTTTCTTTCGTATCGTTCACTTTAGAGAGAGAGAAAGAGAGAGAGAGAGAGAGAGAGAGAGAGAGAGAGAGAGAGAGAAGAGAGTACCGAGAGAGACCACCCTGAATCTTGTTCCTTGGATCCTGCGTGGTGCACGCGGATTATTTTGAAAGCGAGTCACGAACACGTATATCTGAGTGCGCCGATACATTGCTACTTCTGCTGCTGGTGAAAAGAAGAAAAAGACCTTACGAGGTCTTGCTCAGGGAGAAAATAAATAAAAGCCGAAATCGTCAAAGATGCACGACGGCGAATCGAAATAAAGAATTTCGTCTCTGCTCACATTTTTCATTCTTCCTTTCGTTCCTTTTTTCTTTTTCTTCGTTTTTATAATAAAAATTCTATTGTTTACATGATAAATAAGAGCGTGAATAAATTGAAAAATCTATCAATTAATTATTTCCACTTACAATTACCTTGACTTTACCCGTTCCCAACGATGATCATCGTATATATATACATAACATATTACATATAGACATTTATGAATAAAATGTTTCAAGGAAGGAAATAATATTTAACTTGTTTCAGGTGACTCTACAGGAAGCCACAGAGAGAAAGAGAGAGAGAGAGAGAGAGAGAGAGAGATGGAAGACATCATGCTGTGTCGTTACGTTTCTCTTCCCACGGCGTTTGTAAAACACCTTGTGCGTGTGCAAAAGACATATATAAACGTACATATAAATATATATATATATATATATATATATATATGCGTTATATAGTTACACACAGATACATATATGTGTAAAGAAGAAACACGTAAATACGTGTATATGAGTACGCGCGTGTATGTATATAACGGACGTGATCTCTCTCTCACGCGCGCGCGAGAATACACTTTCGCGAACGACAATAAGGCGTGATAATGCGAGCTCCGAAACGTTTAGTCATCGCGGCACTTCAAACTGCTCATGTGGACGATGAACCTCGTACTTACGTCATTTTTCTCGAGGATTCAATCTAACGAGATAAATGTGCCCGTCTCTCTCTTTTTCTTTTTTTCTCTATCTCTCTTTCTCTTTCTCTTTCTCTCTTACATGAATACGCCGAGCGTATCATTATCGTAACACCGTTTCGAAGAAACTCTATTACATGAACTAGTTCGTCTGTTAACTTACGACAGAATAACGTTCCGTGTTTGAGGTAGGTCAAGCGAGTCTTCCATGTGAGCAGGAAGAAGAAGTTCTTCTCCAAGAATGAAAAGAATAATGATCGACTTACGAGTATACCGTTCAAAGAGGATAAAAAAGGGTATTTTTAAAGGAAAAGTCGGAAGTTATTCTGCTTTCCGTTATCTGTGAAACGAATGTATGACGGAAAAGAAGAGGAAGGAACCAAATATGAGGATAGAGAGCAGATGGTTACTCTGAAAATTTTCTAGGAAGACACAAACAGACAGAGACAGAGACAGAGAGAGAGAGAGAGAGAGAGAGAGAAAGAGAGAGAGAGAGAGAGAGAGAGAAGATTCATTTCTTCTCAAAGTTCTTACTTCTCTTATTTCCACGCTCTCCTTCGCATACGGTAGTATTTATAATTTAGTGCGTGCTATGCTGAGTTACGGCAAAGCGTAATGATATTTCGACTCTCTTGGTAAAGGAACGAGAGAGAGAGAGAGAGAGAGAGAGAGAGAGAGAGAGAGAGAGAAAGAGAGGGAGAGAGAGACAGAGAGAGAGAGAGAAAGAGAGAGTATCTTGAGATTCACGAGAACGATATTTTCTTCTCCGAAGTAGACTGGAGACTCTATTTTCCGATGTATCTGGAGTGAAAGATCTAAATATAGTGATAGGTACGTTTTCTCTTTGCACGAAAGAAAGATAAATAAAAGATCCATTTACTTTGATTCGAATCACTGGAAAATTAAGAATGAACGATCCATAATACGTATATAAGCATATATCTAGCAAATGGAAATAATAGTAAAATAATTGATAGAATGTAATCTATTACTCTCGACAATGCTATAACAAACGTATCAATCTGATCGATTTCGAAAGAGAACATCATGAAAAAAAAAAAAATACAAAAAATACAAAAAAAAAAAAAAAAATAAAGAATAAACAAAAAAAGAAAAACAAAATCTTAGGTGAGAATGAACTTTCTCGGCGTGTTTATCATCCGGTGCAATGATCTGCACGTACATCGCAAGACTCGCACTGATAATTAGTAACGACTTCGAAGCGAGTTGAAGGTGTAGTAAAAAATATTTTGAACTCGAAAGAACCTACTAGTAACGGTAACAACAACGGCAACGACTGGCGGTGGCAAGCAATAATACAACAGCATGAAAGACACAGTACGAGGGTAATACTCGAACGCGGCTCGGTTGATTTACGAGAAAACGAGATCGATAATTAGAAGGCGGCGAGCGAGCTTGTCGTCAAGTTTTTTTATCTCCTCCCCCGCGTCACAACGTTAACTCGCCAGAACGGATATATTTCGATTGGTAGTAATAGTATCGTGAGCGACAAGCCTCGTCGATTCTTCCGGCTGAAGGAAGGAGAGTTCGTACGTACGTATATATGTACGTATGTAAGCATGTATGTATGTATGTGGAGACGACGTGTTGAGAACAAACGATAATGCTCTGTCGCGATTGGAAAATTAGTCGGGCGTCGATTCGTCGGACTATTCGACGAGTCGAAATCACCGCCATGTTCGAATAAGACACCTATTCGCTGACAATGATTAATTTCCTTTTATAGATCTCGCCGTGAGATTATAAAGCAAGTAGACTCGTTGTTATCCTATCTGTCTGTCTCTCTCTCTCTCTCTTTCTCTCTTTGAGATTGGACCTACTAACACGTACAGCAGCGATCCGTTACTCGAAAGTGCATGGAAGCATTAAATCGGCCATAGTAGTTCCCGAACTCGAGGCGTCAAAACGAATCGATCATCATAAAACGAAGGTGTTACAACGAGAGAGCTCTTTCTCAAGCTCGCCTGGAGGTGAAAGTCACGATCTTTGCGCTATGAAATGCTCCTTAAGGAGCAACAAGTAACTTCACGTATGTATTAGTGACGACTACACTACGCCGTAATACAAACATGTTTACATACACACATATTCTTCGATACGCTCATTCTAATCTTAATTCTCTAATTATTTTTCGTTAATTCCTTTTCCTTTTTCGTATTCTTTCCTTTTTTTTTCACTTTTTCCTACTTAAGAACGCACGAATTTCCACCAAAAAGAATTACCGTAGTTACATTCACAAATAAAACGGGATCGATAGATTAACAACTAAAGTTACAGAGAGATTACAAACAGGTACCTGGAATTTTTCAGGAACTTTTTAAAATGATACGTTTTGTTTACTCTCGAATACGATATTAGTAATTAGTTAAAATGATACAGGTATCGATGCTTCCTGTTAACTATCAATACTCCTCGAACAATTTTACGTATAATATAGATATAAAAACCAAAACCGTTGTCGAGAGACAGGCAGTCTAGCAATTGGTCTCGACTAATCTTAGCAAGTGAAGATATAAACCAACCACTTTTAAATTCGTCGAATACATATGTACATACATATGTATTAAATAAATCATCATTGATTTCATATTCAACAGCTATTATTTTACTCAACGTTCACCCCGTATGTATATTTGTATGCGTGTGTGTGTATGTGTTTGTATATACATTCAATTAAGAAAAAGGGGATCGAGTTATCGACCATCGAAACGCGTCGATGCTTTGATCTTCGAGCATACTCGAGAAGAAGAATCGTATATTCTAAGAAGATAACACCTTCGAAATTAGAACCGTTCGATGCCAATAAGCTCAAGAGTTCGAACAGTAATATCGTTCAAATCGATATTCTCTTTGTACCTAAATATTAACATTAATTTATTTTAAATGAAACTTTTGCGAGTAACATTTAACGCGTTAAAGGGTTTTAACGTCAAAAGCAAATGATTAAAAGCTTTCTATTATATAATACGTGATGTAATCGTATTTTTGTTGTGGTTCGTGCCTCAATCGAATTCGATTTGTCGAGATTAAATGTTTTCATGCTCTCTCTCTCTTTTTTTTTCTTTCTCTTTTCATCTTATTCGATTCCTTACGAGAGAATCTTAGTTAGGGTGTCGATCAAGGATCGAGGCGGTGGAACGTGCGCCTAAAAGGCGATTCAATTAAACACAATAAAAGTCGTGTTAATGCAAATCCAGGTCGGCATATATATCGCAAATAATACAGTTCATTAGTAAACGGTCTCGTCGTGTTCGCCCGTGCAAGCGGTTGTTTGCCGATACTGTGGCTTCGCGTTGCTCTCTCTTGAGAAGAGTTGCGTGTACGCATATTCAAATGAGATATACGACTGTGAGGAGCATATAGCTTCTATATATAAGCGCACGCGAAACTCGAGGGACCGTGAAGATTGACTCCTCCTCCTCCTCCTTCTCCTTCTCCTTCTTCTTCTTCATCTTCTTCTTCCTTCTCTTGAGCACCGTTTTATCTCACGAATTAACGTCGTATCGCTCAACTTCTTTCGTTCAATTGAAAAACGCTGAAGGTGTTCGATTTTCGATTAATTTTTTTCAATTATTTTTTAATAAATGAAGAAACAACTTTTACGTTTGATACGCTTATCTATATTAATGCGTTTAATGTTAATATGTTATTTATTTAATATGGTATTAAAGGTATCAAGTATTTGTCGAAAATAAATATGACGATACGATGAAAGTATTTAAATTTGAAAATAATCAAATTTTAATATTTTTATGAGAGAAAAATTTGCCTGATTGAATATTTTTAATTAAATTTTCGTAGATAAATTAACAATTTTTTTAAATTTTATTTCAAGATAAGCAGATTTTTAATATTTTTTTTTAGAAAACGTGTTAACCATATTAAGAAAAAAAGAGTCGCTTTTGTTATCTCTCCCGACGATATTTCAATGAGGTTCGAAGGGGCAAAAGAACTTTTTTTTTTATATCATTGTTAAATCGCTTTTATTTTAAAATTTAGTTTTCTAAGAGATCACGTTCTCTAAGTACGACGTATTCGATTGGTTTACAAAGGATATTTCGTGGACTAGGTAGGTTAATACATACGTACGTATGCTTAAGGGTTTCTGACCTCTTGGGTGGTCCGAATTTTACAGGCGCCACGTTATAAGGCATACACGGGGGATTCGCCTCGAAGCATTACGTGTTATGCTAATTATTCCGAACATACCGTCATAAATATCTCGTTATTGCTCCTCCTCGTAAATAAAACAGTAACGTGCGGCACCGAAGAAACGATATTGCGGACGGTTAGACTGTAAAAGAAGAAAAGGGAAAGAAAGAGAGAAAGACGATGGAAGAAGAAGGAGAGAAACGCGTCTTTGTTCATTTATATAACGAGAAAAAAAATGTTCAGCTAATTAGGGCACAATATTTACGTCGAATTGTTTTTTTACATTCAAAAACATACAAGTTTTTAAAGGCCTATTCGTAAAAGCCACGGAATCTTATAAAAATACGTTGAGTTACCTTTTATACGTAAAGTTCAGAGTATTTAAAGAAAATTCGATTATAATTAACGTGATTTAGAAATGCCAAGAGCTATAGAAAAAGGAAATGAGATATGAGAAGAGAGTAATTAAGTTAGTGAAGAGGTAGTAGGGTATTAAAATAAAGTCCGTAGAGATTTGAAAGAACCTCGGATTTTCTTCATTCTTTTCATTCCGAATAACGAAACTCTATCGCGGTTAAGGGGAAGGTTAAATTGACGAACTTTCTTCTTTGAAATATCAAAGTTTAGCTGACAACATGTCCTGACGGACGATTATTTCTGTAAGCTATATTTTATTTTTTTTTCTTTCGCTTGAACTTTAAACGAGACTGTCTTTAAATGATATCGTTGTCATTGTCGTCATCGTAATAGGACAACGATGATGAAGTTTTCGAAAAACCCTTTGTCCCTTACCGGATTGCATTTTCCCTTCGCTTTGTTCGATCTCAATAACGATTGAAATTTCTGGAAAATCTCATTACTCCGTTTCTACGTTCCATTACACTTTATAAGCAGCGCTGTCGTTTACAAAATTATAAACTCTTCAACTTCTTACTCAAACACGAGAATATTGAATTTCTCGTTACAACATGACACGTATCAAAGAATATTCAAAATTGAATCTTGTAAACGTTCTATTAATAAAATCTTTTCAACTAAGAAAAGGTTTTTATAGCGACAAAAATATATTTCGTATTTATCGGGAAAACTTATTCGACGTGATGTCAATAAATTTATATAAAAAGTCGAGAAAATACGTCGATAAAAATATTCGATGTATTGATGAATGTCTAAAAAAAAAAAAAAAAAAAAAAAAAAGAAAGAAGAAAAAACAATACCTGTATGTATAGATACAGGCGCATGAATTACATATGTATGCAGCTACCATATGACGTGTAATCATTGTGGGAAAAAAAACGCAAAAATGCGAACATAATGTAGGCAAATGATTTTCTCTTTTTCTATTATGAGAATGATATATCCTAAAGGCACGTTCTGTCCTATAACGAGAAATCGATTTTATCTATGACTGGCTTTGAAATTTGAACGTAACGAAATTCTAACTAGGTATAAACTTTCTACTAGATCCGGACTACTAACGCCCGCTCATAAGACCTAGTGAGCTAAAAGTTCACGTTAAAGCCGGCTTAGCTTCGTGATCTCATTGCGATCTACAATCAGAATACACATACATATATCGTTGGGATAATCGAATCGAAAAGGGACAAAGAACGAATGACTCGTGACTCGTGATGAAAATTCTCCCTTCGAGCTAACTCCCTTGTTGTCTCCTTTATTCAGTCTTCTCTAATTTCCTTCTAATCGATTTCGATTCACGATGTAAGTATAAAGTTTACGAAAATAATCTGCTGGTATATGATCCTGAAAATACAATAGAATTTCTCTTACCTTTATTATACTTTGGATAATATCAAAATATTATTATTATTTATATTATTATAAACAAATAAATATATAAAAACAACAAATCATAATTCCAGAGAGACGGATTTGTCGAAAGAAAATATAAATATATTATAAAATAATCGAGATATACAATCTGCGTTATACTAATAACTTATAATAAATTCTCTTATATTAAAATAAAATCGTATGGATTTTTCCAACAGTCGTCTATACCGATTAATTTGGATTATAGACATTTACGATATTATATAACTTTTGACTACTACAGAGATAAACTAATAATTTTATATCTCGATGTAACGAATTAAACGGAGCAAACTATGTACATATATAAATACACACATACTGTATGTATTTATATTCGAACGATCCGTATGAACATGCATACAACGTTAGTCGTATGAAACTAACAACCTCTTGAACGTATGCATACAAACACGCATATACACGCGCATAGACGTAGACGTGTAGATAGTAGAAACATGAAGGTACGTGTATAGTAACGAAGTAGGACGAGCCAACGTATCGCCTTTCACTCGAAATTCGTAGGTGGCGAGTGACAGACGCACCGGAGTGCGATCTTCTAATAAATCTCTACTCGCAGGAGTATATCGAGAAGATGAGAAGAGAGGGGAAGAAGTATAAGGGAGTATCAATTTACACGTGGGCTTTAATTCTACGCGAATGCTCGCACGCGCGTTGCCCTGAAAGACCACCGATACCCATTTCTTTTTTTTTTTTTTTTTCTTTTTCCTTCTAATTCGATCTCGTTCACACAACAAAATACAACCGACTTTCTCGCGTTCCACGATGAAATTAATGAAAAACATCCATCGTGATTTATGAAGAAGGATCGTTCAAAAAAATTTCGAAAAATGTATGAAATATAGTGACAATGAAAATCAATCTAAATTGACAAGTTAATTTGAAATCTTTCTTTTTCTTTTTTGTTTTATTAATCACATTGATATCCCTTCACGTAACACATGTATATGTTTTTATGTTGAATAAATAAATAAATAAATAAAAAGACTAAAGAAAAACAAAAATACGTGGATCAAAGAGATTTCAATCGCGATAATTGAACGACGTTATTTAATATCCAAGCTCCTGAGTGTTATAACGAATGTACCTCGATCGCTTCATTATCCGCGAGAACTCATGCGCTCACTGTGCATTTCGTTTGCAACTGTCTCTCTCTCTCTCTCTCTCTCTCTCTCTCTCTCTCTCTCTCTCTCTCTCTCTCTCTCTCTCTCTCTCTCTCTCTCTCTCTCTCTCTCTCTCTCTCGTGGGCGTGAGACATTTTATTGGCGCCAATTTTATTCGTTTTCGCGTATAAAGGATAAGCATAGGTCGCACTCGACGACGTGGGAATCTCAGGATCTCAAGACTCTCCTTCTGTTTTTTCGATTAACTTTTAACGATTCTCTCTCCCCCTCTCTCTTTCTCTCTCTCTCTCTCTCTTTCTCGTTCGACCACTTAGATTATTCGTACGTAAAACGCACTGCGAAATCGAATGAGATACGTTCGAGAACAAGTCGTAAGTATCAAATAAGATTACTTCCTACGGGCCATATGTGAGTATAATTTAGATTTCCTAGTCTCTGGCCGATTATAGTCGTTTACTCTATCTCATTCTTTCTCACACACAAAATACACGATGTAAGAATCGCAAAATGGAACGAGAAGGTAGGCTACCCCTCCACTCTCTCACCCCTGATTACCGTTTCACCGTTTATGATTTTTGTTCCTTAGCTTGGAAAAGTTTTTTTTTTCTTCTTTCTAAACGTCCGATAGTTTCCCACGACGATAGAGAAGGAGAACAACGATTGTTCGGGGTGGAGAGGAGATCGTTATTGCGAACGCGTGGGTCGCGCCCTTCGGGATGCAACTCTCTGGAACTTCACTAAAACGTAGCTCTCTCGAGGAGCTCTTAACGATTCTCTTTCGATAGCCTCCTAAGCATGGCGCCTACGAGTTTCAAAGTGTTATCTTATGGAAAATCAATGCGCACTATCTCTTTCTCTCTCTCTCTCTCTCTCTCTCTCTCTCTCTCTCTTTCTTACTCTTTCAATTTCTCACTCTTTCATTCTCTCTTTCTCTTTTTTTATTCTTGGTCTTTATTGTCTCTCTTTACGTTAATTCGCAAAATCGTTGCAAAATCATGCCTTGTCGATGTTATTACAAGAGGACGTAAAATTCCTGGAAATCGTTTAAACTGCCCACGTAAATCCCTTTCGAAAATTACGAATACGAATATATATATATATATATATATATATATATATATATATACTTTTTTCTTTTTGTTTACACTTTCTTTTCTTTAAAATATAGGTTAGCAATTGGCGGTCTGTGGCTCTATTTGCTTGCTCCAGTAAGATACAAGAAAACGATCCCCACTATTTAACACAATACCATGTTCATCTATAAATCTTACGAGATGGATATTGTTTCTTTTTTTACAAATAATCTCAGTCTCCTATCGTTATGTACATTTATAGATTATCATTAGATTAAAAAGGAAAAAGTAAAAAACATTGCTTAACTAATTCTTCTTATAACTTTTTAATACGAATTATTAATATTCACAACTTTCTAAGAGAAAATATCTCAAAAGTGATACAACCACATATATAATACCTATATTCTACATATTTCTATTTCAACCATATTCAACCTTTTTTCTTGGGCCACGTAGATATGTTTGCTACGTTATGCATAGCAAACCACAACATAATACATTATATTTCTTAGTATAATATAATAATGTAAAAAATAAAATTTAAAATTCCAAAAATAAATAAATAAATAAATCTATACGAGCATTTATTTAAAAATTAATAGATAATTGCATTATTACGCAATCAGTAAGTATTTATATACGTAATAATTTTTATATGCGTAACTATGTTCTTCACATATTTCATTCTAGAATATAGAAATAATTCACCGATGCGAACAACATAAGCAACAGGTGAGCATATTCTTATACGGTCTTGTATTTTTCAATCACTAATATAATATAAAAGCTTGGCAAGCCACAAGTTGAGGATGATTGCCCTATTCAATATCAGATAAAATGTAAGGAAAGCTCTTCTCGTAAGCTACGCGGCTTTTCTTGTTAAACATGGAATAATGAATTTAAGTAATGGATAAAACGAATAAAACGGGAGTAAACGAATTGATCGATTGTAGGGACCGTACGATTGTGTCTCACGACAGAGAAGTTGCCCATCTATGTGACTATTTAAACTCGGTGAGTTTATAAGATGATCACTTGTTGATCCACTTTAGTTCGATGAAAAAGAAAAGAAAAAGGAATCCATTAAACGATTCCGATTCTAAGAATCTTTGTAGGTTAACATTTGTTTTATCTATTTTCTTTGGCGACGTCGCCGAGCCGTCTTCGAAAAAATATGGATCGGCTTTTCCTAGAACTTATATAGATCAAACTGTCAATATTCTCTCTTTCTCTCTTTCAATCTGTTTCTCGAGATCAAAGAAAAAACTTGGCCATCTGCAGACTGTTTACAATTTATATATGATTCATAGAAGTGAATGTAGGTTTACATTATTTCCTTTTTCTTTTTTCTTCTTCTTCTTCTTTTTCTCCTGCTTTTTTTTTCATGACATTTATTATCCCAAACTTCAATTTTATTTCTTTCCTATGTCATTGATCGTTTTATTTCTAATTTTATTTTATTATGTATTTCATCGTTTTTTTTTTTTTTTTTCATTCAAACTGTATATTTTATTTGATATTCATTATATTATTTTTGTTTTATCTATGTTTAAAATTATATACATACGTACAATGAAATAAATTAAACCTATAAACTAAGGCAAATGTAATACAAATGTATAGAATATAGGGTTTACATGATGCTGAAACGTGAAAATTTTGTGCTTGAGGCAGAAGCGACTCGTTTAATTCGTCTTCTCGATTAAACTCACACTGAGAGAAAAAGAAAAAAGAAAGAGTGAGAGGAAGCATTCTCATGCATCTTTCGTTGAAACAGCGTGGGCTAAAGGCTTACGTTGCTTAAGACCGTTTATCTCAAGCCAGGAACGACGCATTCATTCATGCGAGATATCCTGCACCGTTCACTCACCACCCACGAGTATGAACGTTTTGTAGGATTCAAGGAGTAACAAGGAAGGCAATGTTATTTAAAATATCTCATATACCGTGACAGATATATATATATATATATATATATATATATATATATATATAAAGAAGATGGACGCGGAGTATATATATTACAATAAAATAGAAGAGATCTAATTGAATTTAATTCTACTGTACTATTGTATATATATAAAATATATGTAATATTAAAGAAAGCATTTGTAATATTATCGAAGGGAAGAGGGAAGTGGAGAATATATATTACAATAAAATAGAAGAGATCTAATTAAAATTAATTACATTCTACAGTTATGTATTGGGTTCCTCAGATTTTAATGTTCAAACTTTGTCAATATATTCTATGTCACTAAATAAGAAAAAAATGTTATGTAAACATAGGTCACATAGAGCTTTATTAAAAATTTATAATAAAAATACGGAATACAAGAAATAGTAATAATAACAGACTTGCTGTTACTATGAGCATTGACCCAAATAGATTAATGTATTTACTACTTGACATCATCACTTCTAGAGTTAATTAATACTTGATTTCAAAATGTCTACCTGTTGATGCACACGTATGTCTCTCAATTGTTCCCAGTATTTTCTCCTAAAGATCATATATCACTATTAGAAATATCTGCCTTTGGGAACTCGTTGGATACTCGGTAAGAAAAAGCATAGATAAAAAACACATTGCCATTTTGTCCAAGCTTAGGCATTTTTAGTCAAGTACCTGGTTCTCAATAATGTATCGAGTCGGGCAATAAATAAATAGTGAAAGTAGACGTCTAGGCGCGACAAGCCAAGGGTTGTCTGGCGCCTAGCCTTGAAATATCCATTGACACCCTCTAGTCTACACGATCACTAGAACAAAGGGGCACACATGGAATGTTTAAACATTCCAACGAACTATCCTGACATGCCCACGACCGATAAGAATATTGCTTTCCCTTTCCAGATATTTTTTACTTAAACTCTTCCCTTTCCATTCCGCTTTCCTAATTCATTAATATCTTCGTGGATAGTTCGAGAGAAATCTACAGACAGTCGTATCAAAGCATTCGCACTCACCAATAAGATAGCCGAGTCTTATCAATATCATTGGCTATACCTTAATCGGAAGTATCCAGTACAATCTAAAACGTAACAGCACAACTAATTACACATCAACGATTTTATCTTATTTCAACGAATGTGATAGTTTCAATTCGCGCAATATTTATTATCGCGCATCTACCTCGTGAGTTTTACGGGATCCTTTAAAAAAATGCACGTTCTTCCATTAATTTGTGGGAACGCGGCAAGCGGTATTTTATTGACAACGGTATCCTAGTGCTGCCGCTTTTATTCATCACGATCAGTGGATCTATAATTCTGACAATAAGAAAGACGGGGGAAATTTTCCGTGCAAATCGACTATCATAGTTAATCCGGTGTGAAACGCGTATTTGGAAACGTAGTTGCGCCCTCATGACGCAACACTACTGTTTTTGATAATGATTGACAACGATCAAAGATCGAATTTATAACTGTACAAACTTCGTTTCTATTTTGTTTCATTTCATTGAATGCATTATTAATATTTTGTATTAATTCATTACGTGAATTTATTCGTGTTTGATACATTTTACCGTTTAAAGTTCCCCACAGATAGAAGTCGATGGCATAAGATCGGACGATCTTGGTGGTCAAGAGATTAATGCACTTCGATCTATCCATCTATGAAGAAACTGATTATACATTAACAGTAAGTTGGTTACTATTACTATTACTTGTACTCCGCATTTTTGTTATAACCTTTTATATTATAACTTATATATTATATATAATATTAAGGGAAGCACTAGTAATATTATCGAAGAGAAGAAAAATAACTCATATTATTATATTCAATTTTATTCTGTTAATTCGTATATGCAAATCCTGAATTCTTGCGAATTTTAAATTATATTCTTTCGTTTTTCTTCTATCACGTTTAAGTAACTTTTTTATCAATATTATCTTTTAATCGTAATATGAGTTAGCGAATAAGGAACAAAGTTGGACGAAACATAGCGACGCTTTCCGTCGGCTATCGTGTTACTCTTCCCTCGACCGCACCAGAACCGCAGTTTTCTTTGTAAAGAACAAGATCTACCATCGGGCCGGCAGCCGTTGACTATACACCATAGCGAAAATATTTGCGTTTCGCTACCGAGAAATACTAACTTCGCGTTTTATCGCTTATAAAAAGACTCAAAGGAACGTTTCTTTTTTTCCCCTTTCCTTTTTCTTTTCTTTTTTTCTTTTTTTTTTTTTTCAATAAAAGAAAAATACGTGGAGTAGATCTAGACGTTATAGCATGTGAGTAATATCAGCGCGGAAAATATCAAAGTGGTGATACGATTTTCATAGCACATGATGGCCACCACGTGTAATATCCACCTCTTATCTACATACAATACTATTATATTATGTATGTACCTTTCATGTATATAGTTATGTATATATGTATGTAATACATATCCAACATACACGTATCCTACATCGAGTATGCAGATGAATATTGTCACGAAATTCTCGAGCACATGCCGTAACGTAACGTGCATAGTTCCGAACGTAAATTGCCATTTGTCGTAACGACGATTCAGCAGGTACCTACGTTCCAACGTTTCGTCCTTGTTGGACATACATATGTACGTATCTATGTGCGTATATATTGTATAAACGTGATACGTGCGATCGTAACGAGCGAACTAACTTGACGCGTGTAGGTAGAATAAAACAGGTTTTTATCGTTACCGCGTTGAAAACGCGTATTTGACGAGCTCTGCGTTGTTCGCCGAATCGTAATGTGTCGCTAAAAGAGATCTCTTAAAAAAGAAAAAAGAGAGAGAGAGAGAAAGAGAGGGCGTGGAAGTTATAGAATAAATGAAGTTCTTTTTTCCTCTTACTTTTTGTTTTATTTCTCCCTCTCTCTCTCTCTCTTTCTCTTTTTCTTTGGCGTTTACAAATTTACAAATAACCAGATTTGTTTATCAATAACATTTGATAATTCCCAATACACTTTAGATATTTAATATTTGTCCCACAAAAGGTAGACGTCTATGTTTAATATTTATCTACATATTTATAAATATAATTATAAATTTGTATTTTCGATCGGGCGATTGATTAGGAAAAACAAATAATTATTCATAAAACATTATTAATTCGTCCCTCTCATTCGAGATAAAAATTCAAAATAGGAAGATAAAAAAGGAAGAAAAAGAGAGAGAGTGAGAGAGACAAGGAGAGAGAAAGAAAGAGAGAGAGACAAGGAGAGAGAAAGAGAAAGAGAGAGATAGGGAGAGAGAAAGCGAAAGAAACAGAGAGAGAGAGAGAGAGAGAGAAAGAGAGAAAGAGAAAGAGAAAGAAAGAGAGAGAGAAAACGATCGCTTTCTTGGTGTCAAGTCTTTCTATTTGTCGTGTGGCGACAAACTGTTCCCGTTTTGTTTGCGGTGTATCACGTTTTTCTATTCAAGTTTAGTTTTGGACTTCTTGTCTCTCTCTCTCTCTCTCTGTATATATATATATATATATATATATTTCTCTCTCTCTCTCTCTCTCTCTCTCTCTCTATATATATATATATATATATATATATATATATATTTAAGGATTGTGACGCTTCTCACGCTCTCCTTTTTTCAAAACTCTTCGAGAATCCCAATGTAACCAAGAATCTTCTGTCTGTCTTTCGAAAGAAGAACAGAAAGATGAAGATGAAGAGAAAGAGAGAGAGAGAGAGAGAGAGAGAGAGAGAGAAAGAGAGAGAGACAAAGATCCCTTTCATGTTTGCATATCACTTTCAGTTTCGACAGTGACTCATTTACATCCCCTCGATATCGTCATCATGCGATCTCTTGTATCTATTTAAACGAGTGAGTTATATTTCTTCGCGAAATGAACGAGGGCCGATACGTATAAACGATGACGATTCTGCTAGATAACGACGAAACGTTTTTCACCGTGATTATCTTACAATAACAGAAAATTCTCGTTTTTTCAAACTTTTATATGCGATCATACGATACAAATAAAAGAAATATATTTGACAAAATTAAGTATCGTTTATTTTTTTATTTCATTTAACAAAACCTTGTTATATTTTCGTTTATATCGATAAATTATTGCGTCATTTTGATGGAAACAACAATCCCAATTTATTGGAAAATGAAGGAGAGAGATGAAGACAGGGAGAAAGAGGAAGAGAGAGGGGAGAGAGAGAGGGTAAAAGAAAGACCTGTTATGGTAAGCCGATGCAACCTCCATGTTATTGCATCAACGGTTCATCAAATTTTAATGATAAAGCTGTTAGGCGTGTCCAACGACAACGAAAGCAAATTTTGACGGCAAAAGCTTAATGTAGGCAGGGCCAACTGTTCGAACCCTATAATATGGGCCGGACGCTCGACCTACGACTGACCTATTGAAAATCAATGTCCCGGTACCTTTGACAAAGACCTCTTTATCACTTGCTCATTCGCTCGTTCGCTCGTTCATTGTCGGTATCTTCTTTTTTTTCTCTCTCTGTTTCTCTCTTTTTATTCTTTTTCCTACCTTTATACGGATGAGTGCACTATAACCTCTCGTTTGCAAATTCCTGCCACGAAAAGATCTAAACTGTCGAAGGTAGACAATATTGGTGCTAAAATGCATTCTCACCTTCTTCTCACCCTTCTGTCGGCATTCTTCGAACTGTACAGACCCTTGAAAATATTTTTATTTCTGTACACTAAGTCCTTTCTATTCTATCCACGCGCTTTATCTTTCTATTCTTTGTTCGAATAGATAACAAAAATGTAGATGAATGTTTAAATAAAATCATAATCAATATAGTAATTAAATTGATATTTAATTTATTAATTAAATTAATATTTAATTAAAAAAGTATAATGAAAAATAACATAAAAAGAAAAAGAGAGAGAGAGAGAGAGAGAGAGAGAGAGAGAGAGAGAGATAGAGAGAGAAAGGGAAAGACGGAGGGAGATAGAGAAAGAGAGAAATATTAATTTAGAAAAAGTTAAAAAATTCGAGATTAGATGAGAGAATGTAAGGGAGACGTGTGATGACTTTGACATTGGAATTATAAGGGCGCACGTGTAAAAACGCAATGCACGTGAAGCCGAATGTCTGTTTTGGCCTCTGACGATGGGTGAACTTCTCTCGTTACAAGTCTAGCGCGACAAGCTCTGTGTCATGTCGTATCGAATAACCACGACAAAGAGAGAGAGAGAGAGAGAGAAAGAGAGAGAAAGAGAGAGAGAGAGAAAACGAAAGAGACAAAGAAGGACAGAGAAAGCCTAGACTTTTTTCTCCCTCAACAAATGTTTCTATGCAATACGAACGACATCTGTTACAATGCAATTGCCTTTTCTCTTGACACTCTTTCTTCTCTTTCTTTGTCTCTTATTCTCTTCCTCTCTCTGTCTTCTCTCTCTCTCTCTCTCTCTCTCTCTCTCTCTCTCTCTCTCTCTCTCTGTCTCTGTCTTTTTTTCTCTGTCTCTCTCTCGAGAAAGCACGAGACCGTTTGACGCCGTGACGTTAAAGAAAAATTCCAAACACTCCGTATTCCCTGTCTCCTTGCTACGATCATTTTGGCTTCTATCACTCAATCTCTATTCGTCTTTTCAATATTCACGGTCCATCAGGATTCCTACGATATTAACGTAGGTTTTGCAATCCTCTAATATTATATTTTATAAATATTCAAATCTCAGAAGGAAAGAATGTTTAAACGGTTGAAAAAGAATTTCTAAACTCTTGATTTTGGCTTACCATTGAAAATAAATATACATGGAAAGATATGGTATGATAGAAGAAAAAGTAAAAAGAAAAAAAGAAAAAGAAAACTAAAAAAAAAAAGGGGAAAAAAAGGCAATGATAGACAGAAAGAAAGTTTTTTTCTCGATTGAAGATAAATTCTTTTTTCTCATTGGGAACTATTGCGTGAGTATGTAATAGCAATTTTTAGAAGAACCGATCAACAAAATAATCAGCTTGAGTTTAAGGGATGAAATCTTGCGAATGGTTGAGGCAAACCTAAATAAACTGAAAACCACAAACGTCATTGTTCTGCTACTTTCTTCTTCCTCCATCTTTATCGCTCTCTCTCTCCCTCTCTCTCTCTCACTCTTTCTCTCTCTCTCTCTCTCTCTGTCTCTTGCGCCAATACCGAAATTAATTTGTTCCTACCGAAATTGTAATCGAACAATTAACCAGTAATATTTTCTGTGTTCAAATATATAGTAGTAATTGAAATGTAACAACAACAACAGCGACGACGATGACGACGACAATAAAGAAGAAGGGGAGAAAAGAAGAAAAAAAAAAAAGAAAAAAGGCAATTTTCCGTTTGTTCACGGATAGTATAGTGCGAATGACGTCACGAGCGACGCGCCAACAACTTTTTCCTCGACATTTCGATGGCCTCGTATATTTTCTCAACAATGCATCAAGGGGGAGCATTTATAAACGGCGTTTGTTTCTGTTTAACGGTCGTGCTATTTCGAGATACCGTGCGGCTGCCAAAAAGCTCTCCCGAAGCTCGTTAATCACTCGCCTCGGGAATAATTCGCCCGATCAGGAAGCGTTGGGGGATTCTGGATCTCGGAAGAGAACTCTCTCGGTGATGTGCCACTTTGCTTTACGTCCGAGAAAGATGATTATAAATTAATTATCTCTCGTAAAGTTATTGAAATTCTTTCTTTTTATCACTTTCTTTCGAAGGAACCACATCTTTCGCGATAAGATAATTTAATCAAAATCATTTTATTTACAGAATTACTTCATTATTATAATAAATTAATAATTATAATATTATTTTATAGAGAATATTGACATTTGCGATTTACAAAAAGAAAAGAAGAAAATTTCGAGTATGAAACTTAATAACTATTTTTCATTCTTCGAAGCAGATATATAAAAAAGAAAAGAAAAGTAAAAAATAAAAAAACAATATAAAAAAGAAATAAGACCTCGAGTTGTTTTATTACGCAACGATTCGGGCATCTAGCTGACGCTAGGGAAATAATACACGATGCCTCCTCTTCGATGTTACCTCGAGTTCGGAGAGTTCGCGCGCGCACAAATTCTAAGCGTTGCACGCGCCTGTGAGAACGTGCGTGCGCGCAAAAGGATCGCCACGCGCGTCCGCGATACATATGCATGAGAAATAAAAACAGAGAGGAAGAGGGAGAAAGAGAGAGAGAGAGAGAGAGAGAGAGAGAGAGAGAGAGAGAGTGAGAGAGAGAGAAGGAACATAGGAGAGGCCAGTGACGGATGAATAATAAATACGTGCGAAGAAACGAGCTTCGAATCACGTATAGGAGTAACACATGTAGATGAACAAGCATGTCTCCTGCATTTTGCCAGCTTGCCAGCGTGCTCGGCAATGTGCTCGCGATCTTTAAAGCGCAATTCTTCAGTTGCTGCATCGTCGATGCATTCCCTCGCGATTTACGTTCTTACGCCACGATTAAATGCATAAGACGCGTCAATCGTCGCTATTCCATTTTTGATTTGTCTTGTATTGTAAAAAGGAATACTATCGAAATTAGCCGATTTCACAGATAAGTTATATATATATATACATATATATAAATTGTTAGTCATATAACGTGATTAATAGGTAATATACGTTCTTGTTGTATTTCTAAAGTTATATTTTCGAAAATCTGTCATCTGATTTCAACATTTTTTTTTAACACAGGTATGCATTGAAGAATAAATGTAAACATACCTAGTTCATTTTCATACGAGTATAATAGAGAATAATAGAAGTTGAATAAAATAGAAGTTCGTAATAGAAAATTCATTTTCTTTAGACCACATTCTCGTACACGTGTACTTTGCAAATGCCGTTCGTAAATATTTGTAATCTTGTTCTGACATTTTTCTCGACGTAGTTATACGTTTAATAATAAAAAGAAAATATTAAACATTTACGTTCGATAAATGTTCATAATATGAGTAAAATAAGTTACAACAAATTCGTATTCGAAAAATCGTGAACATTTAATCATTCATTATTGTTTACATTGGAAATGATTTTTTAAATACTTAGAATTTCATTGTAATATTTTTCTGGACATATATATTTGACAAAAAAAAAAAAAGAATAAGAAAGAAGAAATATTAACCAGTCGTAGTTACATGGATCATTCTACAAGCACGAGCATGAACGCGCGCAAAACTTCGCTTTCTTTTGACCGACAAGAATGATAGGATACCTATATATAACATACGGTAGCGTACATGTTTGATTCAAGTCAAAAATGCGTACACACGATATATTTACGTCAGAGATGTCGTTCACAAAAGTTTCTAAATTCTTATTTTGAAAAAATACGTATAGTTTCTCGTTATGGTAAAAGGATCGACTACTTGTAACTTTATCTTTCTAACATGACTTATAATATAAATAATGGAATGTGGAATGGACAAAATTGAATTAATCTTAAGTACGTGCAAGTATGTCGACTTCGCGTCAGCGATTTTTTCGTGTGACGTCACATTGATCGCGAAAAACAAGTCATGCTACCTCGAGATCGCCGAAAACGAGTTTAACCTCGAAAACTCCATTTTGGGAAAGTACACGTCAGTATGGAGTAAAAAATCTCATTTTAAATAAGCGGACAAAACATTTTTTTTCTCTCTCTTTCTTTTTCTTCTTTTTTCTCCAATGGCAAGCTTCGACGTTAACGTTAAATAATATAAACAGTCTTTGTTCATGCATAGAGATCGATCGATCGATCGATCGTTCTAACATTTGTTGATTTATCTACCATAATTCATATGACGACACGTTAGGCACAAGAAAAATCAGTTTAGAAACTCTCTCTCTCTCTCTCTCTCTCTCTCTCTCTCTCTATATATATATATATATATATATATATATATATATATATATATATTTCTCTCTTTACAACTTTTTCGAAGAAGAATTTTTTTTCTATAAAATCGAAACGAAAAAGATAGATTCTTATTTGCTTTCACTTTCGATCTCATCGAAAAGATAGACTATCAGCGTCGATAACTCTAACGATAGAAATAAACTGGCGAGCTTCGGGCCACTTGTTTCGTTCATGTAGCACTACAGTACCATCAAGATACATTTAACGTGAAAATATTTGCTCTTCGCACTTAAACGCAATATATACGGTGGGCACAAAAGGATGATTTTATTCGTCGTCTTCCTTCTTTTCCACTTTTCGAGAAAGTTAATTTTCGATTGCTCGCAAAGAAGCTGTATGTGGAAGCATTATTGAAAGGAGAAAGACTAATATATATCTATGTATATATCTATGTGTATATCTTGTAAGAAATAGATATATATATATATATATATACATATATATATCTATGTATGTACCCATGCATATACAAGCTAAAAATAAATTCGCCATTAGTTCGTACATAAGCAGTTGATCGTAGGGTAAGCAGTTGAGTAAATAGTATTGTTCAATAAACGCTATTTAGGTATTCGAATGGACTACTCATAGATCAAATTCGTTCGATAATCGATATATACGTAAGTACTTATATATTTAAGTCAATGAGAATTCATAGATACAGATGAAACGTGCGTATATGCATTATAAACGATTTAGAATACAAACAAGTCGAAAACTCTGACGACAATATAAAAGAAAAAGAAAAAAAGAAAAAAGAAGAAAAAAGAAGAAAAGAAAAATCAAAGAGATGTCAGATTCAAGAGAAAAAGAGAGAGAGAGAAGGCAGTCCGTTGCGTCACGGAATTATCTAATATTTATTCTAAGAACATAACATGTGCACTAAGCGAAGAGATACCACCGACTATATACCTATATATAATATACTTCAAGCAAAGCATCAGCAAATGGTAGTAGCAACAGCAGCAATAGCAACAGCAACAAAAACAGCAGTACCAGTCAACGAGAGAAACTTTTATTTCTGTTCGGTCGTCGAACGAAACTGTTCGCTCTCCTTTCCATGAAGCAAATCGTACGTAGCTAAATTTGAAACTGGTGGCCAACCGACAGACGGTTACTCGATCGATGGACCGTAGCCATGCTTTATCGTACGTGAAACGTAATCCTATCAATGCGTATATAACTTACGAAGTGCGAGCGAGACGTAAGATGAAAAAAATATGGACAGAAAGGAGAGAGAGAGAGAGAGAGAGAGAGAGAAAAAGAGGGAGAAGGAAGAGAGGCAAGCTTTGGACGATAGCGGTCTCTCTGATGTCGAATTCAAGTGGATATCGTGCGAGCGATGTGTACGAGTCGACGAGTGATCCTTCACTGAACAAGGGACAATAAATTTGTATATTTGTATGTACAGTATATATACATATATATACATATATATATATATATATATATATATATGTATGTATATATATACACATTATATATTGTCTTGTGAACAACTCATATATCAGATAATTCAAAACTTCGATAACACGAATTTACATTTAATTACGATACAATTTGTGTATATATATATATGTATACATTGTTTAATGACTTACCCTTTAACATTTGACAACGTATCTATTCCGATTGTTTCCTATTGTTTTATGTAATTAATACTTTATCAGTCTTGAATTTTTATTTATCGATTGTTATATACCGATATTGTAATATGACCTATCTCTCATATATATTATTATTATTATATATATATATATATATATATATATATATATATATATATATATCGTGGTCGAATTATTATCAATATATTTATCGTAATTAAATGTAAATTCGTGTTATCAAAGTTTTGAATTATCTGATATATGAATTGTTCATAAAATAAATCGATTAATTCCACTTTTTGAATTTTTTTTAAATTTGAGTATCAAAGTACTTGATGGAGTCTTCACTTTTTATATTCATAATAAATTTCTCTAATTTTCGTTATTTAATGCCATTAAATGATAACCTTTTTTTGACCATCGAATAAAAAATAATTTATTTCAGAAGCTGATCTTTAATTCTGTATTCGAATGTAAATTGTTGCAATAATGCAATTCAAATGGAACAACAAGACCTTTATATATTCTATAATGTTTATTTGAATTTATATTTAAAAGAGAATTTTAAAAAGCGATTTATATTATTTCATCACATTTTTCCACTTTTTGTTTGATGAAGTTAATCGATTTGGCAGGTAAGCGACTCATATACATATATGATAATAAATATGTAATGAAATTTAAAATGACATCATCTGTATTAAATAGTTTGAAAATTTCGATCGTTCATACAGAATATACATATATCTATTTGTTAAAATTAGAATTGTATATAATCTAGTAATATATATTTACATATATATTACAATGTATCGATTATAGGGATACATGTGAAATAAAGATTTTTGTATAAAAAGAATACATATATAGTAAGTACTATAACTTCTTTTCTTACTATATCGATCATGTCCTTTAATAGAGACTAAACGGGACAACATCCGTTTTGGTCCAGGCAACTTTCGGTTTTCTCTTTCGATACGGCTTTTACTCCCTTTCCCGTCTCTTCCGAAGTCCCAGAGGAGTTCTTTTATATTAAGGAGAAGACGATTAAGGTCGTTTTACTACTCGCGAGTGGTGCGCTCGCGCGATTCGCTCGTAAGCGGTTGGGTTTATAGGTGCTCGTTGAAAATAACGCTCGGGATGCGAGCTTCGAGTTCGTCGACCGAGAGAATCGACGTCGTTTCTGACGCAAAAGAGCTCTACCGGCGAAGTTTCTTGTCCGAACATTTGCTTCCTTTATTTTAAATTAGTTTTCTCTCTTTCTCTCTTTCTCTCTATCTCTATTTCTTCTTCTTTTCTTTTTATCTCTTTTTATTTCTTTTTTTTTTTATTTTTATGAAGAAACGTCGTTGTATTCGAAGGATTATTTAACCGATCTCGAGTCTCCTCTCTTAAAACGCGAACATGTAAGTCTTGTTACGACCGAAAAAGGAAGAGTGGAAAACACACTCACACATACATATACACATACACACACATTGATATGTAATAAGTACGTGCGGGTAGGAAAGAGGGAACAGAGAGCAAAAGAGTACACGCGGGAGATGGGGGATCCTTGAGAGAAAGTTAGACCCTGAGTGGATTTCCTTGGCCAATCATGGAAGATCGGCCGAATAGATAATGTTTCGTCTATGTCCTTCTATATGTCGAGACACCGCAGTGGTTCTCAAGCTATGTATTGTGTACGTTTAATATCTTTTAGACAATATTGTATCTTCATCCCTTAAAAGTTTCTTTGAGTTCTATGAATACGAAAACTTTAATTTTCCAAGATTGGAAAGGATTTTAGAAGTTTTCTAGTTACCAAATGAAGTCAACCGAGTAATCCAAATAATAATAAAAAAAATAGTAAAAAAGACATAAAAATTAAAAAAGATAGAAATAAAAGTAGAACATAAAAGGTAGAAGAACGTAAACTGGAATGAAAATTTTTCCAAGTTTTTCAAGTTTCTTTTCCTGTTCGTAAAGTGATCTCGTCTAATCTCAAGATAATTATTCAATTAAGGAGCCACGACTAATTTGGTCGGTCAATTTAATTTCCATTTCATCGTTATAACGGAAGGATAGTGAGTAGAACGAAGGAGGCCAAAGCGTGCAATATATAACAAGGTGTTCTAAATTTAAAAATATCTTACAATTCCCGAACAAAGACAAAACTTCGAAGTAGAATTATTAAACAAATCCCGAACATTTACGATAGGAGTCTGGTCGGATCCTTTGAGTTTCAAAAAGGACCCATGCATCTTCATGAATTCTTACGCGTTCGTCAAAAAGGGAGCTGGACGACCTTGCTCCGTTCGCAGGTAGAATACAAGCAACTTGAGAATTCTACGTGAGAAAAAGAGAAAGAAAGAAAGAAAGAGAGAAAGAGAGAATGAAAAAAAGAAAGAAAGAAAGAAAGAGAACATTTGAATTCCATTCCAAACTTTTATCCCAGCAAACACAGCGTGGGACGACTTCCCGGTAAGGATGAGGCAAGAGGAGAAGTAAAGAGTAGAAGTAGGAGAAGGAGTAGGAGTAGTAGTAGTAGTTGTAGTAGTAGTAGTTGTAGTAGTAGTAGTTGTAGTAGTAGTAGTAGAAGAAAGAGGAAGAGAAGGATCCGTGAAGATCGTAATAACACATCGGCCTCAACGCCACACGTCCGTGGATTTAACGCCCGAAAAATCCTCTCAATTTCGGCCCCAATATATCGTCAAATATGCGCGTATCGTATTTCATTATGTTATCTTTCCTCATGGATTATGGAATTTCTTTGATCTATCTGTACGAGTGATTTCGAGACAGTTACAATCTTCTTGATTCCACTTTGATCTCGATAAACTTTTCTAGTTAAGTTGAATTATTTTTTCTTGTTACTGTTTTGTTCTTTTATACAAAAAAATTATATAAACCCGATCATGAACTAGGTACTTAGATAAATACATACATGATTGACCTAATTTCGTAATCATGATACATATATATATATATATATACATATGTATATATATAAATAAATATATATATATACATATATATATATGTATATATATATATATTTATTTATATATATACATATGTATATATACACACATATAAATGTATAACTCGAATAATAACGGGAAACGATAGTTCTTCTTTATTACTCTTCCTCCTCTTATTCTTTTACGTTCGACTAAAATCAATAAGAAGACAACGAAGTGTTCGAAAGTGTCGAATGAAAAGAGAATACTTTTTGGCAGATCTGGAGCAGATCGATCGAGTGATCCGATCGATAATCTGGTGTAGCCTTAATCGATGGAGAGTAATCGGTATCCGTTTCTCGATGTTCGCGTTCACTGTAACCGATCGTAAGCTAATATTTCTAAGATATGTGCTTGATTTGAAATATCTTTCATGGGTTTTGTTACTACAGGCATATTATAAGTCGTATCATTCTTCTCTTTCTTTCTTTTTCTATTTTTCTTTCTGATATATTATCTATCTATCCATCTCTTTCTTTCTTTCGTACTCTTCCTGTATCATGCTCTTTCGCATCAATTCGTTCTATTTATCTTATCTATCCTTTTTATCCTTATTTTTCTTTCTCTGAAGAAGAAGAAGAAGAAGAGGAAGAAGAAGAGAAAGAAGAGGAAAAAGAAGAGGAAGAAGATGAAGAAGAAGAAGAAGAAGAAGAAGAAGAAGAAGAAGAAATTCTTTTCTTGAAGCTTCCTCGTAATTTAATAGATGTTTACCATCGATTTTTAAATTCTTCCCTTCATACTCCGCTTTCGGAAACGATATTTTACGTTCCTCATACCCCTTGCGTGATGTAATTATTTTTGTCTTTTTTCTTTTTCTCTCTTTTTTTAATCATATTTTTGGATTTTTTCCCTTCTGTTGAAAGTCAAGTACACTTCTTGTTTCTTTGGGAATGTGCAAACATGTAAAATACCGTTAGACAAGAGAGAGAGAGAGAGAGAGAGAGAGAGAGAGAGAGAGAGAGAGAGAGAGAGAGAAAGAAAAAGAGATAGTAAAAACTGCAGAGCGAGGTGTTTTCCAAGCGATCTCGTTGAAGTGCCTTGAAAAAAAATGATAGTCGAGTTCACTTGAATTTCCAATGAAAAGTCAGTCGATGGACGACGAGATTCTCGTTCGCTATTAACGAAACACTTCACAAAAGTGTCCTTGCTTTTGTACTTCGAAAAAAATTACCTAACAATTTTTCTCTTTTCGAAATTATTTTTTGTCTGGAACTAAAAAGATACTTGACTTATTTTTAAATAATTTATTATCGAAGGAAATTAATTATAAAACATTCCTGTCGATATTTCGATCGAAAATGCTATTAAAATCGAAACATATCTTTATTTTCACATTAGTGAAGATCGATAAAAAAGTCGTTTGTTGATGAAACTTAAAAGATATGTAATAGGACGAAGAAGAAAAGCACGTAACACGTTGTCGATGTGGCATCGTTAAAGGTTCATTTTCGCGGTCATCGATGTGTCAGAGACTCTTAATCCCATGCCATCGATGACGATAATTTTGTCGGACGATGCATCGGCAATCGAATTATGCCATATAATGTGTATGTACCACCGTGCATCGATGAGAGAAAGGCTATTGCGCCTTCGAACATCGGCTTACCTATTAAATATCTAATTATCATAGTAGAAAAAAAGAATGAAAGTTAAAAAGAATAAATCTTTTTTTTTTCGTGAACGTGAAAACATCCGTTTACGATTTATCTACGTGTCTTTAGAAATTTAACAATGAAATATTTATGATGTATTAATAAATGTAGATTTTGATGAATAAATCAAAGCAATATTATTAATATTATTAATGGATATGAATATAAAATCGAAAATACGTGATTTTATAATGATTATGAAGTATTGGATAAAAAAAAAAATAAGAAAGAAAAGAAGAAAAAAGACGTCAAGCTCGAAAGTTGTTAAGCGGTCTAGCGGTCTTCTCGTGACCTATCTAATTAAATACTAATTCAACTGACATTGGGTATGACGACTCGACTACAATGAACACGCTCACGTCTACTTCGATCATCTTTTAACAGTAGAGCTAACACATTTAACGTATCGTAATATAGATTCCTGTCCGTAATAATATTAATGAACGACGTGTCTCTTTTCGTTAAATTCGAACTATGTATATCAATACTCAATACTACGGTGGTTGATAAGACACATCTATTTTGTATTAAGTTGAAATCTCTTGTTCTCGTGCGCCCGAAGAAGATCGAGAATAGCGGAAATTCAATTACGCAGGGACCCCGTAGAGAGCTTGGGCTTCATCACGGACCTCTAACGACTATCACGCGGTGTTCCTGATTCTCCGTTGATTACTCGATGGCTCCGTGAGTGCGAAGACGTGTGCTAGTGTATGATGCTAGATCTTGCATAGGCGTCGACATCGAATCACACTCGACACTTACTCTCTATCTGGTCTTTTTAAATTCCTTTAAAAAGAAAAAAAGAAAAAGAAAAATACATCTTCAAGATCGAACGATAAATGACGTCGACATCGACGACGACGACGAGGAGGAACGAGTACGATATCATTTCCATTGGAAATTTATCTATGAATAATTCTTGTCAAAGGGGAACGAGACATCGGATAACTCGAGAGAGAGAGAAAGAGAAATAGAGAGAGAAAGATTATGCGCAAATATCTCGAAATTCGTATCTCTTTGAATTTCTCGAACGTATCAAAGAAGAAAGATTTGCGTCAGAAGAAAATAAGAAATAAAGAAAAAAAAAAACAA